>NC_091552.1:26262555-26289906 GCF_042767895.1 Penaeus vannamei
TGTTAATAACAATGATAATGACAATAATAATGATATTAATGATAAAGTCATAATTATAATGATAATCTTGGTAATTACTGCAATAATAGTAATAATTAACTCTACCCCAATAATTTCCATACTAATAATGGCAATAGAAATAATAACATCATTATCATTGTCATTATAATTATTACTATTTCTATTATCATCATTATTGCTATTATTATTATACAAATAATTATAACGATGAAAATAGCAATAATAATTAGCATAATAATTATTATAACTGCAATAATGATGATAATAATGATAATAATCATAAAAATAAACAGTAATGATAATATTGATGATAATAATCATCATTCAGTCCATTTATAATGAAATAAATGCCAGAAGAAATCAAATCCCATAAGTCGAAAAAACGGCAAAATCTAGCGTGTTACAGCCTTTTGAGAGAAACGTCGAGAAAAAAAAAACCTTTTCGCTTTTTAATGGCAATTATGAGGATTTTAACATTAAGTCAGGTGATTTTGATGATTTCCATGATGATTCCTTTATTATTGACAATAATGATGATAATTATGATGATAATGACAGTGATGATGACAATAATAATGATGATAATAATAGTCATAATTATTATGATAATCTTGATAATTACTGCAATAATTAACTCTATTCTAATAATTTCCATACAAATAATGGGAATAGAAATGATCATAACATCATTATCATTGTCATTATAATTATTATTAATGTCATTATTATTTCTAAGATTATCATTATTGCTATTATCATTATATAAATAGTTATAATGATAAAAATAGCAATAATAATTAACATGATAATTATTATAATTGAAATAATGATGATAATCATGATGATAATGAATATAATGATAATAATAATAAAAATGATGACAGTAATGATAATAATGAAAATAATTATCATTCAGTCCATTTATCATGAAATAAAGGCCAGAGGTAATAAAATCCTAGAAGTAAAAAAACGGCAAAATCTAGAGTATTTGAGAGAAACGTCGAAAAAAACCCTCTTACGCCTTTTAATGGTAATTATGAGGATTTTAACATTAATTCAGGTAATTATGATGATTTCCATGATGATTCCTTTTTAATGACAATAATGATGATAATTATGATGATAATGACAATGATAATGACAATAATAATGATAATAATGATAAAGTCATAATTATAATGATAATCTTAAAATTAGTTCAATAATAGCAATAATTAACTATATTCCAATAATTTCCATACTAATAATGGCAATAGAAATAATAATAACATAATTATCATTGAAATTATAATTATTATTATTGTCTTTATTTTTTTAAAAATTTATCATTTTTGCTATTTTCATTATAAAAAAATTATAATGATAAAAATAGCAATAATTTTAAACATAAAAATTTATTATAACTGCAATAATGATGATAATAATAATGATAATCATGATGATAATGATATAATAATAAAATTTAAGAATAATAAAATAATGATAATAATATTTTTCCAGTCCATTTTTAATAAAATAAAGGCCAAAAGTAAAAAAACCCCCCAAAAGGCGAAAAAACGGAAAAATTAAGCGATTCCAGCCTTTTAGAGAAACTCAAAAAAAAAAACTTTTCCTTTTTTAAAATTGGTAATTATGAGGTTTTTTAACATTAATTCGGGTTAATTATGATTTTTCATTTTTTTCCTTTTTAAGGGAATTGATAATTATGTTTATAATAACAATGATAATGAAAATAATAATGATAATAATAAAATTTAAAAATTTATAAGGGTTAATTTTGATAATTACTGCAATAATAGCAAAAATTTAACTCTTTTCCCAAAAATTTTTCCAACTAATAAGGGCAATAGAAAAAAATTAAATAATTATCATTGTCATTATAATTTTTATTATTTCTTTATTATTTCAAAAATTTTTCTTTTAAATTAAAAATAGTTATTGATAAAAATGGCAATAATAATTACCATAAAAATTTATTAAAAACTGCAATAATGAAAAAATAATAATGATAATCAGGGAATTGATTATAATAATAATAATCATAAAAATAATAACAGTAATAAAAAAAAGTGATAATAATTATTTTTCCAGTAAAATTTATAATGAAAAAAAGGGCCAAAAGTAATAAAATCCCAAAAAAAAAATCTAGGGTATTAAAACCTTTTGAAAAAAAACGTCAAAAAAAAACCTTTTTCCTTTTTAATGGAAATTTATGAGGTTTTAAAACATTAATTCAGGTAATTTGAGGTTTTTCCATGATAATTTTTTTATTATTGCAATAATGTTGATAATTATGATGATAATGAAATGATAATGAAATAATAATGATAATAATGAAAAAATCATAATTATAATGATAATTTTGAAATTTACGAAAAAAATAGCAAAAATTTAACTTTATTCCAAAAATTTTAAACTAAAAAGGGCTAGAAATAAAATACATTATCATTTGTCTTTAATAATTATTATTATTGTCATTTTTATTTCTAAATTTATCATTTTTTTTTTATTATCATTATAAAATAGTTATAATGATAAAAATAGCAATAATAATTAGCATAAAAATTTATTTAACTAATAATGAAAATTTAATAATGATAATCATGATGAAATGCCCAATAATGATAATCTTAAAAATAATGACAAAATTTTGATAAAAAATGATAATAATTTTTATTCAGCCCATTTATAATGAAAAAAGGGGGCCAAAAGTAATAAAACCCCAAAAAGTCAAAAAAAAACCGGCAAAATCTAGCGTATTACGGGCTTTTAGAGAAACTCAAAAAAAAAAACTTTTCGTTTTTTTTGGTAATTATGAGGTTTTTAAAAAATTAATTCAGGTAATTTGATGTTTTTCCTGATCCCCCTTTTATTATTCCCAAAGATGAAATTATAATGAAATGATAATGACAAAAATAATGATAAATTTTAAATAAATTATAATGATAATTTTGAAAATTAAATGAAATAATAGAAAAATTTAATTTTTCCAAAAAACCCCCCAATAATGAAAAAAGAAAATTTAAAAAAAACCCAAATAAAATTGGAAAATTTAAAATTTATTACCTTTTGAAATATTTAAAAAAATTTTTTTTTGCTTTTAATTTAATTTTTTTTATGATAATAAAATGGGCATAAAAATTTGAAAATTTAATCTTTAAATTAATAATTTAATGATTTTAAATTTAAGGATAATTGTAAATAAAATGATAATTTATAAGAAAAATTTTGCGAAATTTAAAAATAATGAATATAAAATTTATTAATATTTTAATGAAAAAAACCAAAAGAATAAAATATAATGAAAAAAAGGAAAAAAAATTTTAATTTTAGAGAAAAATCAAAAACCCTTTTTTTTTTATTTTAATTTTTAATTTTAATTTTAAATTTAAAATTTAATGATGATTTTCATAAACCCACCCATAATGAAAAAAGGTAAAATTATAAAAAAAAAAAATAAAATAAGGCAAATTAATAATGAAAAAAATTAAAAAAAACATTTTTTTTAAGGGGATAATTTTGATTTTTCTCCAAAATTCGGCAAATTATAAAGATTTTCATGAAATCCCAAATAATAAAAAACTTTAAATTAGGATAATTATAATAAAATGATAATTATAATAATAATTTGCGTAATTAAGGCAATAATAGCAATCATCAACAATACTCTAATGATTTTCATGAAAAAACAATAAGACAAAACGATGATGATAATAATTAGAAATAAAAAATGATAGTAGAAAAATCATAATATCGCTATAATTGTTATTACAATTAATACTGTTGTTGTTATTATTTCAAAAATTTATCATTATTGTTATTATCTTTAACTTAACCTAACCTAACCAAACCCCTAACCTTCCCTTTTACCTTACCCTTACCTTACCTTCCCCTTACCTTACCTTCCCTTACCTTACCTTCCCTTTACCTTTCCCTTTAACCCCCTTTCCCTTTCCCAACCAAACCTAACCTAACCTAACCTAACCTAACCCTAACCTAACCTAACCTAACCTAACCTAACCAAAACCTAGCCTAGCCTAGCCTAGCCTAGCCTACCCCTAGCCTAGCCAAAGCCAAACCAAACCCAAAACCAAACCAAACCAAACCAAACCTAACCAAAACCTAACCAAACCCCAAAACCTAACCTAACCAAAACCAAACCTAACCTAACCTAACCTAACCTAACCTAACCTAACCTAGTCTCCTGGTCACATTTGAGCCTAACCTAACCTAACATAACCTCACCAAATTCCAGATAATGTAACCTAACCTCCATTAAACTGATTTAATATAAACCTTATGTAAGAAAACGAAATTTGGAGTCTCTTGGTCAAATTTGAGCCTAACCTAACCTAACCTAATCTAACCAAACCAAATTCCAGCTAATGTAACCTAACATCCATGAAACTGATTTAATATAAACCTTATGTAAGAAAACGAAATTTTGGAGTCTCCTGGTCAAATTTGAGCCTAACCTAACCTAAACTAACCTTACCAAATTCCAGTTATTATAACCTAACCTCCATTAAACTGATTTAATATAAACCTTATGTCAGAAACCAAAATTTAGAGTCTCCTGGTCAAATATGAGCCTAACCTAACCTAATCTAACGTAACCTAACCTCACCAAATTCCAGCTAATGTAACCTAACCTCCATTTAACACATTTAATATAAACCTTATGTAAGAAAACGAAATTTGGAGTCTCCTGGTCAAATTTGAGCCTAACCTAACCTAACCTAACAAAACCTAACCTCACCAAATTCCAGCTAATGTAACCTAACCTCCATTAAACTGATTTAATGTAAACCTTATGTAAGAAAACGAAATTTAGAGTCTCCTGGTCAAATTTGAGCTTAACCAAACCTAACCTAACCTAACCTCACGAAATTCCAGGTAATGTAAACTAACCTCCATTAAACTGATTTAATATAATACTTATGAGCCTAACCTCACCAATTTCCAGCTAATGTAACCTAACCTCCATTAAATTGATTTGGTATAAACCTTATGAAAGAAAACAAACTTTGGAGTCTCCTGGTCAAATTTGAGCCTAACTTAACCTAACCTAACCTAACCTAACCTAACCTCACCAAATTCCAGCTAATGTAATCTAACCTCTATTAAACTGATTTAATATAAACCTTCTTTAAGAAAACGAAATTTGGAGTCTCCTGGTCAAATTTGAGCCTAACCTAACCTAACCTAACCTCACCAAATTCTAGTTAATGTAAGCTAACCTCTATTAAACTGATTAAATATAAAGGTTATGTAAAAAAAAAATTTGGAGTCTCCTGGTCAAATTTAAAATTTAAAAAAACCCTAACCTAACCTAACCTCCCCCAAACCAAATTTCCAATTTAAAACTTTTTTAATATAAATTTATGTAAGAAAACGAAATTTGGAGTCTCCTGGTCAAATTTAAAACCTAACCAAACCCAAAACCTAACCAAACCCCTCCCCCCAAAATTTCCCAGAAAATTTAAAAACCTAACCCCCAAATTAAAAACTGATTTAATATAAACCTTAGTAAGAAAACAAAATTTTGGAGTCTCCTGGTCAAATTTGACCCTTAACCAAAACCTAACCTAACCAAACCCTCACCAAATTCCGGGTAATTAACCTAACCTCCTTTAAAACGTTTTAAATATAAACCTTATGTAAGAAACAAAATTTTTGGATTTTTCCTGGTCAAATTTGACCCAAAAAACCCTTTAACCTAACCAAAACCTCAAAAATTTCCTATAAATGGACTGGATATTAACTATTATCATCATTATTATCATTACTGTCATTATTCCTATGCTCAATTTCATTATAGTCATTGACATCTTGATTATCATCATTATTATCATTATTGCAGTTATAATGATTTTTATGCTAATTATTATAGCTATTTTCATCATAACTATTTTTATAATGTTAATAGCAATAATGATAATTTTAGAAATGATAATGACAATAGTAATAATTGTAATGACAAAGATAATGATGTTATTATTATTTCTATTGTCATTAATAGTTTGAATATTATTGTAATAGTGTTACTTATTGCTATTATTGCAGTAATTGTCAAAATAATTATTATAATTATGATTTTATCATTATTATCATTATTATTGTCATTATCATTATCTTTATCATCATAATTATCATCATTATAGCATATAATGAAGGAATTATCATGAAAATCATCACAATTACCTGAACTAATATTAAAATCCACATAATTACCAATAAGAAGCGAAAATTATTTTTTAGACTTTTCTTTCAAAAGGCTGTAATACTCTAGATTTCTCCGTTTTTTCGACTTTGGGGATTTTATTACTTGTGGCCTTTATTTCATTATAAATGGACTGGATAATAATTATTATCATCATTATTATCATTACTCTCATTATTCTTGTGATCATTTTCATTATAGCCATTGCCATCATGATTATCATCATTATTATCATCATTATTGCAGTTATAATGATTATTATACTAATTATTATAGCTATTTTCATCATCATAACTATTTTATTAATGATAATAGCAAAAATGATAATTTTAGAAATAATAATGACAATACTAATAATTGTAATGACAATGATAATGATATTTTTATTTATTCTATTGTCATTATTAGTCTGAAAATTATTGGAATAGAGTTGACTATTATTCTGTAAATATCAAAATTATCATATCAATTATGATTTTATCATTATCATTATCATTGTCATTATCATCATAATTATCATCATTATTGAATATAATGAAGGAATTATCATGAAAATCATCACAATTACCTGATGATTATCTGATGATTACCAATAAGAAAGGTTGTAATACGCTAGATTTTGCCGTTCTTTCGGCTTATGGGATTTTATTACTTTTGGTCTTTATTTCATTATAAATGGACTAGATAATAATTATTATCATCTTTCTTATCGTTACTGTCATTATTCTTATGATTATTATCATTATAGTCATTATTATCATGCTTATCATCATTATTATCATCATTATTGCAGTTATAATGATTATCATGCTAATTATTATAGCTATTTTCATCATCAAATCTATTTTTATAATGATAATAGCAATAACAATAATTTTTGAAATAATAATGACAATTGTGATAATTATAATGACAATGATAATGATGTTATTATTATTTCTATTGTCATTATGTCTGAAAATTATTGGAATAGAGATGATTATTGCTATTATTGCAGTAATTATCAAAATTATCATTATAATTATGAGTTTATCATTATTATCATTATTATTATCATTAACATTGTCATTATC
Source organism: Penaeus vannamei (assembly GCF_042767895.1). NCBI lineage: Eukaryota > Metazoa > Arthropoda > Malacostraca > Decapoda > Penaeidae > Penaeus > Penaeus vannamei. The sequence goes on from NC_091552.1 coordinate 26,269,873, forward strand.
ATCATAATTATCATCATTATTACATATAATGAAGTAATTATCATGAAAATCATCACAATTACCTGAATTAATGTTAAAGTCCTCATAATTACCAATAAAAAGCAAAAATGTTTTTTTTCGACATTTCTCTGCAATACGCTAGATTTTGCCGTTTTCCGACTTTTTGGATTTTATTACTTTTGGCCTTCATTTCATTATAAATGGACTGGATAATAACTATTATCATCATTATTATCATTAATGTCATTATTTTTCTGTTTCTTATCATTATAGTCATTCCATCATGATTATCATTATTATCATCATTATTGCAGTTATAATGATTATTATGTTAATTATTATAGCTATTTTCATCATCATAACTATTTTTATAATGATAATAGCAATAATGATAATTTTAGAAATAATAATGACAATGGTAATAATTATAATGACAATGATAAAGATCCTATTATCATTTATATTTTCATTATTAGTCTGAAAAGTATTGGAATAGAATTGATTATTGCTATTTTTGCTGTAAATATCAAAATTATCATTATAATTATTATTGTATCATTATTATCATTATTATTGTCATTATCATTGTCATTATCATCATAATTATCATCATTATTGCATATAATGAAGAATTATCATGAATATCATCACAATTACCTGAATTAATGTTAAAATCCCCATAATTACCAATAAAAAGCGAAAAGGGTTTTTTCGACTTCTGGGATTATATTACTTTTGGCCTAGATTTCGTTATAAATGGACTGGATAATAATTATTATAATCATTATTATCATTACTGTCATTATTCTTATGATTATTATCATTATAGTCATTATCGTGATTATCATCATTATTATCATCATTATTGCAGTTATGATGATTATCATGCTAATTATTATAGCTATTTTCATCATCATAACTATTTTTATAATGATAATAGCAATAATGATAATTTTATAAATGATAGTGACAATAGTAATAATTGTAATGACAATGATAATTATGTTATTATTTTTTCTATTGTCATTATTTGTTTGAAAATTATTGTAATAGTGTTGATTAATGCTACTATTGCAGTAATTATCAAAATTATCATTATAATTATGATTTTATCATTATTATCATTATTATTGTCATTATCATTATTATTGTCATTATCATTATTATCATAATTATCATTATTATCATAATTATCATTATTATTGCATATAATGAAGGAATTATCATGAAAATCATCACAATTACCTGGATTAATATTAAAATTCAAATAATAACCAATAAAAAGCGAATAGGTTTTTTTTCGTCGTTTCTCTCAAAATGACTTTATTTCATTATAAATGGACTGGATAATAATTATTATCATCATTATTATCATTACTGTCATTATTCTTATGATCATTTTCATTATAGTCATTGCCATCATGATTATCATCATTATTGCATTTATGATGATTATTATTAATTATTATAGCTATTTTCATCCTCATAACTATTTTTATAATGATAATAGCAATAATGATAATTTTAGAAATAATAATGACAATAGTAATAATTATAATGACAATGATAATGATATTATTTCTATTGTCATTATTAGTCTGAAAATTATTGGAATAGAGTTGATTATTGCTATTATTGGAGTAATTATCAAAATTATCATTATAATTCTGATTTTATCATTATTATCATTATTATTGTTAGTATCATTGTCATTATCATCATAATTATCATCATTATTGGATATAATGAAGGAACTATCATGAAAATCATCAAAATTACCTGAATTAATGTTAAAATCCTCATAACAACCAAAAAAAAAGCGAAAGTTTTTTTTTCGACGTTTCTCTCAAAAGGATTGTAATACGTTAGATTTTGCCGTTTTTTTTTTTTTTTTTTTACTTATTGGATTTTATTACTTTGGGCCTTTATTTCATTATAAATGGACTAGAAAATAAACATTATCATCATTATTATCATTGCTGTCATTTTTCTTATGATTATTATTATTATAGTCATTATCATCATGATTATCATCATTATTATCATCATTATAGCAATGATAATGGTTATTATGCTAATTATTATAGCTATTTTCATCATCATAACTATTTTCATAATGATAATAGGAATAATGATAATTTTAGAAATAATAATTACAATAGTAATAATTATAATGACAATGATAATTATGTTATTATTATTTCTATTGTCATTATTAGTCTTAAAATCATTATAATAGACTTGATTATTGCTATTATTTCATTAATTATCAAAATTATCATTATAATTATGATTTTATTGTCATTATCATTGCCATTATCATCATAATTATCATCATTATTGCATATAATGAAGGAATTATCATGAAAATCATCACAATTACCTCTTAATTAAATACCAAAAAAATTGGAACGGTTTTTTTCGACGTTTCGACTTCTGGGATTTTATTACTTTTGGCCTTGATTTCATTATAAATGGACTGGATAATAATTATTATCATCATTATTATCATTACTGTCATTATTCTTATGATTATTATCATTATAGTCATTATCATCATGATTATCATCATTATTATTATTATTGCAGTTATAATGAATATTATGGTTAATATTTTAGCTATTTTCATCATCACAACTCTTTTCATAATGATAATAGCAATAATGATAATTCTAGAAATAATAATGACAATAGTAATAACTATAATGAATATGATAATAATGTTATTATTATTTCTATTGTCATTATTAGTCTGAAAATTATTGGAATGGAGTTGTTTCTTGCAATTGTTGCAGTAATTATCAAAATTATCATTATAATTATAATTTTATCATTATTATCATTATTATTGTCATATCATTAAAATTTTCATCATAATTATCATCATTATTGCATATAATGAAAATCATCACAATTACCTGAATTAATGCTAAAATCCTCATAATTACCAATAAAAAGCGAAAAGTTTTTTTTTCGACGTTTCTCTCAAAAAGCTAGATTTTGCCGTTTTTTCGACTTCTGGGATTTTATTACTTTTAGCCTTGATTTCATTATAAATGGACTGGATAATAATTATTATCCTCATTATTATCATTACTGTCATTATTCTTATGATTATCATTATAGTCATTATCATCATGATTTTCATTATTATCATCATTATTGCAGTTATAATGATTATAATGCTAATTATTATAGGTATTTTCATCATCATGACTATTTATATAATGATAATAACAATAATGATAATTTTAGAAATAATGACAATGATAATGATATTATTATTTCTATTGTCATTATTAGTCTGATAATTATTGGAATAGAGTTGATTATTGCTATTATTGCAGTAATTATGAAAATTCTCATTATAATTAGGATTTTATCCTTATTATCATTATTATTGTCGTTATCATTGTCATTATCATCATAATTATAATCATTATTGCATAATATGAAGGAATTATGAAAATCATCACAATTACTTAAATTAATGTTAAAAAAAGCGAATAGGTTTTTTTTCGACGTTTCTCTGAAAAGTCTAGGTTTTGCCGTTTTTTCGACTTTTGGGATTTTATTACTTTTGTTCTTTATTTCAATATAAATGGACTGGATAATAATTATTATGATCATTATTATCATTACTGTCATTATTATAATAATTATTATCATTATAGTCATTATCATCATTATTGTAATTATAATGATTATTATGCTAATTATTATATATATTTTCATCATCATAACTATTTGAATAATGGTAATAGCAATAATGATAATTTTAGAAGTAATAATGACAATAGTATTAATTATAATGACAATGATAATGATGTTACTATTATTTCTATTACCATTATTAGTCTGAAAATTATTGGAATAGGGTTGATTATTGCTATTATTGCAATAATTATCAAAATTATTCCTATAAATATGATTTTATCATTACTATCATTATTATTTTTCATTATCATTGTCATTATCATCATAATTATCATCATTATTGCATATCATGAAAATCATCACAATTTCCTGCATTAATGTTAAAATTCCCATACATTTTGCCGTTTTTTAACTTATGGGGTTTTATTACTTCTGGCCTTTATTTCATTATAAATGGACTGAATGATAATTATTATCATCATTATTATCATTAATGTCAATATTCTTATGATTAATATCATTATAGTCATTATCATCATGATCATCATCATTGTTATCCTCATTATTGCAGTTATAATGATTATTATGCTAATTATTATAGCTATTTTCATCATCATAACTATTTTCATAATGATAATGGCAATAATGATAACTTTAGAAATAATAATGACAATAGTAATAATTATAATGACAATGATGTTATTATTATTTTTATCGTCATTATTAGTCTGAAAATTATTAGAATAGGGTTCATTATTGCTATTATTGCTGTAAATATCAAAATTATCATTATGATTATGATTTTATCATTATTATCATTATGATTATGATTTTATCATTATTATCATTATTATTGTCATTATCATTGTCATTATCATCATAATTATCATAATTATTGCATATAATGAAGGAATTATCATGGAAAACATCACAATTACCTGAATTAATGTTAAAATCCTCATCATTACCAATAAAAAGCGAAAAGTGTGTTTTTTCGACGTTTCTCTCAAAAGGCTAGATTTTGCCGTTTTTTCGACTTATGGGATTTTATTACTTTTGGCTTTTATTTCATTATAAATGGACTGGATAATAATTATTATCATCATTATTATCATTACTGTCATTATTCTAATTATTGTTATCATTATAGTCATTATCATCATGATTATCATCATTATTATCATCATTATTGCAGTTATAATAATTATTATGCTAATTGTCATTTTAATTTTAATCATTTAATCATCATAACTAATTTTATAATGATAATAGCAATAATGATAATTTTAGAGATAATAATGACAATAGTAATAATTATAATGACAATGATAATGATTTTAGTATTATTTCTATTGTCATTATTAATCTGAAAATTATTGGAATAGAGTTGATTATTGCTATTATTGTAGTAATTCTCAAAATTATCATTATAATTATGATATTATCATTATTATCATTATTTTTGTCATTATCATCATAATTATCATCATTATTGCATATAATGAAGGAATTATCATGAAAATCATCACAATTACCTGAATTAATGTAAAAATCCTCATAATTACCAATAAAATAAAAGTTTTTTTCGACGTTTCTCTCAATAGGCTGTAATACGCTAGAATTTGCCGTTTCTTCGACTTTTGGGATTTTATTACTTTTTGCCTTGATTTCATTATAAATGGACTGGATAATAATTATTATCATTATTATCATTACTGTCATTATTCTTGTAATTAATATCATTATAGTCACTCTCATCATGATTATCATCATTATTATCATCATTATTCGAGTTATAATGATTATCATGTTAATTATTTTAGCTATTTTCATCATCATAACTATTTTTATAATGATAATAGCAATAATAATAATTTTAGAAATAATAATGACAATAGTAATAATTATAATGACAATGATAATGATGTTAGTATTATTTCTATTTGCATCATTAGTCTAAAAATTATTGGAATAGAGTTGATTATTGCAAATATTGCAGTAATTATCAAAATTATCCTTATAATTTTGATATTATCATTATCATTATTATTGTCATTATCACAGTCATTATCATCTTAATTATCATTATTATTGCATATAATGAAGGAATTATCATGAAAATCATCACAATTACCTGAATTAATGTTAAAATCCTCCTGATTACCAATAAAAAGCGAAAAGGGTTTTTTTCGACGTTTCTCTCAAAATGCTGCAATACGCTAGATTTTGCTTTTTTTTCGAGTTTTGGATTTTATTACTTTTAGCCTTTATTTCATTATAAATGGACTGCATAATAATTATTATCATCATTATTATCATTACTGTCATTATTCTTATAATTATTATCATTATATTCTTTATCATCATGATTATCATCATTATTATCATTATTGCAGTTACAATGATTATTATGCTAATTATTATAGCTATTTTCATCATCATAACTATTTTTATAATGATAATAGCAATAATGATAATGTTAGATATAATAATGACAATAGTAATAATCATAATGACAATGATAATGATGTTATTATTATTTTTATTGTCATTATTAGTCTGAAAATTATTGGAATAGAGTTGATTAATTCTATTAGTGCACTAATTATCAAAATCATCATTATAATTATGATTTTATCATTATTATCATTATTATTGTCATTATCATTGTCATTATCATTGTCATTATCATCATAATTATCATCATTATTGCAAAAAATGAAGGAATTATCATGAAAATCATCATAGTTACCTGAATTAATGTTAAAATCCTCATAATTACCAATAAAAAGCGTAAAGTTTTTTTTTCGACGTTTCTCTCAATAGGCTGTAATACGCTAGATTTTCCGTTTTTTCGACTTAATGGGATTTTATTACTTTTGGCCTTGATTTCATTATAAATGGACTGGATAATAATTATTATCATCATTATTGCCATTACTGCCATTATTCTTATGATTATTATCATTAGTCATTATCATCATGATTATCATCATTATTATCATCATTATTGCATTTATAATGATTATTATGCAAATTATTATAGCTATTTTCATCATCATAACTATTTTTATAATTATAATTGCAATAATGATAAATTCAGAAATAATAATGACAATAGTAAAAATTATAATGACAATGATAATGATATTATTATTTCTATTGTCATTATAAGTCTGAAAATTATTGGAATTGACTTGATCATTGCTATTATTGCAGTAATTATCAAAATTATCATTATAATTATGATTTTATCATTATTATCATTATTATTGTCATTATCATTGTCATTATCATCATAATTATCATCACTATTGCATATAATGAAGGAATTATCATGAAAATCATCACAATTACCTGTATTAATGTTAAAATCCTCATAATTATCAATAAAAAGAGAAAAGTTTTTTTTGACGTTGCTCTGAAAAGTCTGTAATACGCTAGATTTTGCCGTTTTTCTGCTTCTGGGATTTTATTACTTTTGGCCTTTATTTCATTATAAATGGACTGGATAATAATTATCATCATTATTATCATTACTGTCATTATTCTTATGATTATTATCATTATAGTCATTACCATCATGATTATCATCATTGTTATCCTCATTATTGCAGTTATAATGATTATTATGCTAATTTTTATAGCTATTTTCATCATCATAACTTTTTTATAATGATAATAGCAATAATGATAATTTTAGAAATAATAATGACAATAGTAATAATTATTATGACAATGATAATGATGTTATTATTATTTCTATTGCCATTATTAGTCTGAAAATTATTGGAATAGTGTTGATTATTTTTATTATTGCAGTAATTACCAAAATTATCCTTATAAGTATGATTTTATCATTATTATCATTATTATTGTAATTATCATTGTCATTATCATCATAATTATCATCATTATTGCATATAATGAAGGAATTATCATGAAAATCATCACAATTACCTGAATTGATATTAAAATCCTTATAATTACCAATAAAAAGCGAAAAGCTTTTTTTTTCGTTTCTCTCAAGAGGCTGTAATACCCTAGATTTTGCCGTTTTTTCGACTTATGGGATTTTATTACTTATGGCCTTTATATCATTATAAATGGACAGGATAATAATTATTATCATCATTATTATCATTAATGTCATTATATTTATGATTATTATCATTATAGTCATTATCATCATGATTATCATCATTATTATCATTATTGCAGTTATAATGATTATTATGCTAATTATTATAGCTACTTTCATCATCATGAAAATCTTCATAATTAGCCGAATTATTGCAGAAATCATCATAATCATCCCATAATTTCGACCATATTCTCAAAAGGCTATATAATGGTAGACTTCGCCGTTTTTTCGACTTTCTTTTTTTTATATATACTTTTAGCCTTTTTTCATTATAGATGGGCTTTATGATTATTATTATCATCATTATTATCATTAATAGCATTAACATCATCATTATCATCATTATAGTAATTATCGCCATAATAATATAATTATTATAAGAGCTATTATCTTAATTATTAATGTCATTTTCCTAATTATAACTATTTCTATAATGACAATAACAATAATGATAATTTTAGAAATAATAACAACAACAGTGATAATATTAATAACAATAATAGCGATATTATGATTATTTCTACTATCATTATTATTTCTAATTATTATCATCATCGGTAGTCTTATTGTTATTATCATTTAAAAACATTAGAATATTGTTGATGATTGCTATTATTGCCTTAATTACGCAAATTATCATTATAATTATCATTTGATTATAATTACCCTAATTAATGTCATAATTATCCTAATTAATGTCATAATTATCATTATTATCGTCATTATTAATGGGTTTATCATGAAAATCATCATAATTAGCCGAATTATTGCAGAAATCATAATCATCCCATAAACTCGAAAAGGGTTTTTTCGACCATATTCTCAAAAGGCTATATATCGCTAGATTTCGCCGTTTTTTTTTTAATACTTTAGCCTTTTTTTCATTATGGATGGGCTTTATGATTATTATCATCAACATTAATTCAGGTAATTGTGATGATTTTCATGATAATTCCTTCATTATATGCAATAATGATGATAATTATGATGATAATGACAATGATAATGACAATAATAATGATAATAATGAGAAAATCATAATTATAATGATAATTTTGATAATTACTGCAATAATAGCAATAATCAACTCTATTCCAATAATTTTCAGACTAATAATGACAATAGAAATAATAATAACATCATTATCATTGTCATTATAATTATCAATATTGTCATTATTATTTCTAAAATTATCATTATTGCTATTATCTTTATTATTTCTAAAATTATCATTATTGCTATTATCATTATAAAAATAGTTATGATGAAAATAGCTATAATAATTAGCATAATAATCTTTATAACTGCAATAATGATGATAATAATATGATAATCATGATGATAATGACTATAATGATAATCATAAGAATAATGACAGTAATGATAATAATGATGATAATAATTATTATCCAGTCCATTTATAATGAAATAAAGGCCAAAAGTAATAAAATCCCAAAAGTCGAAAAAAACGGCAAAATCTAGCGTATTACAGCCTTTTGAGAGTGTAGCCGACCCCCGCAACCTGCAGCGCAGCATACTTCCCCCAGGTTGGGTCCAGGTCCACAGCCTGTCCTCTCGCCCTCACCATTAGCAGCTTCTCGACGACGCATACCGAGACCTGATTGGTTGACCACGGACAGTTCAGTTCAGTTCAGTTAGATTTGCGAAGTCATGCTTCGCCCGGGCCTTTTCTCTGGAGTGGCCCGGCCTGTGTTAACTATTTCTAGTTATCTCAGATGTTTTCTTTGAACTGCATGCTTATCGCGGTGGTTGGATTGCAAGCAAGCGATCCAGCAGCCACGGGGTAAGCATGTCGCACACCCTTTTTACCTGCCCGGGCGGCTGTGGTGGCGTTAGGCTCGCCGCAGTGTTTACATAACCTCCCAGTCTCATTGTCAATAATTTGCCAAGCGCATTGGTAACCTAGTCTTAGTCTGAATAGTATGACTTCGGTACCTCTTTTTGTGTTTGGAGGAAGGGCCAGTGGCTCATAGCCTAAAGCATCTGAGTACCACTCTGCAGCGAGCGATTTTGTGATGTTTTCTCTATGTGCTCCCTGGAGGACCGCACACGCTGCAGCTTTGGTACCTTGGCTCAGTCCCCTTCGGCTGGGTTTAACGATCATGGAGGATGGGGCATACCCCTGCCCTTTTCGGCTAGTTTATTAGCAAGCTCGTTCCCTTGTATGCCTATGTGGCTTGAGACCCAGTTTATGATGATTCTTCTACCTTGACTAAGGATTCTTTGGGCAATGTATAGTACTGTTGTCAAGAGGTAGATGTTATCTGGAGGCATGCTATGCTGTAAGCTGTCATGAATGACAACGTGCCCTCCCCTCAGGGACGCGTGTGTCAATGCTTCCATGATCGCTACCGTTTCAGCCTGAAGCGTTTAGGCATTGTCAGTGACCCTAATGGATGCTGTGGTATCCTTTGTTGCAGTATGGTTTATTGGATCCACGGATCCGTCCGTGTAGTAAGTTATACTACCCGGCGGAGTTATTTGTTCAATGACCCTGTGTGCTTGTGCCTTTAGGCTAGGCATGGAATATTGATCTTTTCTCATTGTGAGATTTAGAATTGAGAATTCGATCATTTCGTTTGCCCACGGCGGGGGTTCTTTGTAATCAGGGTGAGGGGAGTCTATACCCTTGGCAAGCAATAAATCTTTCAGTTGAAAGCGTATCAATACTCTGGCTGTATGTGTGAGCCAGGAATTGTCCGCAAACAACTGGTAATCTTGTTGTAGGCATCTGAGAACTCTTTGTCTTAGGAGTTTGTGGGTGCCTGCAGGACCTTGGAGAGGAACTGTGCTGCCATTAGATCTATTCTAGTGTCCATGGACGGTAAATCAGCTTCCATGAGGAGGTTGGTGACCTTTGTCCACTTAGGTGCACCTGGCTGCTTCGTTTTGTATTGTTTCCAGTTTTTCTTTTAATGTTGTGCTGGAAGCAATGAGGGCGACAGATGCATAGTCAATAATAGGACGGACAGCATGTACATAGAATGATCTTAGTACTTTGTGTCCTGCTCCTATGTGTCTCCCTGTCATGACTTTCATGACTGACAGTCTTTCCTTGGTTCTGTCAAGCAGGTATTGGATCTCCTTTTTGAAAGTGAGTGTGTGTCCTCTCCATACACCAAGGTATAGATAGTCCTTCACCCATACCAGATCCATACCCTGTATAGTGAGTTTTTTGTTTCTGACATTGGTTCTCAGTACCATTGCTTTGGATTTTGCTGCTGATATTTTTAGACCCGTCCTACAACACTCTTCAGACACCAGGTTCAGACAACGCTGAGCTCTAGTAAGGCAGTGATTGCCAGAGGCTATGATTGCCAAGTCATCTGCATAAGAGATGATCTTGCATCCCTCTGGCAGGTGAATGTCGAGTATGTTGGACATGAGGGTATTAAACAGGGCTGGACTAAGAACCTCTCCCTGAGGAGTTCCATTTTCAAGTGGCATGTGCTGGGAGAGGTGACCTTGAAATCTGACATTTGCTGATCTATTTTTAAAATAGTCAGCTATCCAGGCCAAGAGTCTGCCTTTGACTCCTTTGTGGATTAGGGTCTCTTGAATGGCAAGTCCGCTTGCCATTCAAACGCAAAAGCCTTCTCCAGGTCAAGGAAGACAACCACGGCGGGCGAGGTGCAGATTGTGCTGAAGCGTGTGAAAATGCTATGAGCAGTGCTCTTAACTCTTGCGAACCCGTGCAGGTGTTCATGGGGGGGACCCGTTTTCCATCGGAGCCTGTTGAGTACCATCTTCTCAGCTGTTTTACCCAGGCAGCTGAGAAGAGAGATGGGACGGTACTTGCCAGGCTCCTTTGGTTTTGGGATGGGAACTATTGTGGCTTGTTTCCAGCTCTGGGACACCGTGGCTGTTTGCCAGTATTTGTTGATAATCTGCAAGAATGCAAGTTCTCCTGCAAGGCCTAGATGCGAAATGATGGGGTGAGAGATCCCATCAGATCCCGGTGCTGACCCAGAACTGGATTTGTATGATTTTCTTAGTTCCCTAAGAGAGAACAAGGCATCCGTTTCATCAGCTTCGAGTGCCTTGTCTCTTATGAGAGCAAGTCTTTCTGGATTTAAGTTTTGTTGTTTTTCTCTCATTGGAGGCAGATTGTTGGTGCTGGTTCTGGCAGAGAACTCAAGCACCAATCTGTTAGCCTCTGATTGTGGGTCATGATGAGTGCATTTCGGGGCTTGGCGGCTTGTCGCTTGCCTGACCCGTTTCCACAACTCTGTAAGGCTGGTCTGGTGCCCAAAAGTTGGGCACCATTCCAGCCATTTTTCCTGCCTTACTCTGTTGGCAGTTTCCTTGGCATCCACGACAGCTTCCCTCAACAGGGCCAGATTGTCGGGAGATCTTTGCCGTCGGAAGTTTTTTCTACACATATTAACCCTGTGGTTGACCTCTTTGATCTCGTCACTCTAGTACCAGGCGTCTTTGTGAGTTCTGGACCATGGGCGAATTTTGGGGATGGTTTGTGAGGCTGCCTGGTTTATGGCCTGGATTAGCCTTGCCTCTAGCACATCCACATTTTCATTATTGTTATTGGGTTCATTGTCTTTGAGACATCGAGGCAAACCAGTTGGCCTTGTCTGTTTTCTATTTAGGAATGTGATGTGGTCTTTGGACTGGACCTGCATCCATTAGTGTGGTGACTATGCCGTAGTGATCACTAGTAACCGTATCATCGACACACCACCGATTTCTCTCCATTGTTGCAGTGGCAAAGGTGAGGTCTAGGACCCCTCCCTTCACATGCGTTGGTTCTTTGGTGTTGAGAAGAGCGATCTCAGGGAATGTCTCAAGCACTTCTGCTATGTGAATGCCTGCCGTGTTCGGCCTTTTGCGGGGATTCAGCATGGCTATGTGTGCATTGAAGTCTCCCCCTATGATCACTCGGTCCTGTGCTGCAGTAGCACAGACCTGGTTCAGATCTAAGCTCTCACACAGTGGTTTGCTATAAATATTATATATTTTTATAGGGCCCCCAGGTAGCTGAATCTCAAAAGCAAGAGATTCAACACCATCTCCACAGTGCAGCGTGTTGGCTATTAAGGAGCACGGGATAGCTTCTTTTACCAGGGTCATCAGGCCTCTAGCACCATCCAGGTTTTGAGTGGTGAAGGCATGATATTCTGAGAAGCACACGGATCCCGCAGTTAGTGTCTCCTGGAGCATGACGACGTCAATGCTCCTTGCTCGCACAACTGACTGGAGAAAGGGGTTCTTGCTTTTATAGCTACAGATATTCCACTGCAGAATGCTTAGATTGTGTGCCATGATGGTTACCCAGAGCCACTTGCTTCAGCTTCAGATGCCCCAGTGCTGGTGGCATCAGATAAATACAGATCTTCGTTGATTGAGGATTGTACAACTTCCTTTAAGTCAGACACTCCGGTTAAGGCTCTACCGAGGGGTGTAGAGCCTAGGTTGGAAGTGCCACCTCGGGTCAGGGGACGAGACTTTGGCTGTACAGACTCGGCCTGCAGTGGGGGCTTCTGCTACACAGTTTCAGCCTGTCCTGACAGACTAGCTGCGGTTTCACGCAATGCTTCTCCCGAAGCTAGCCTGCCATCCAAGGATTTAGGGAGGGGAGCGCTGCTCGTTATCGGTTTGGAGGCTTCTAGCTTCCTTCCCTTCAGAGCTGCCACAGTTTGGGTCATAGCCGTCATTGCGACCTGCACTGCTTTCTCCGCCTCCTCACTGGTCCTCCCCAAGGCTGTTGCTACTGCAGAAACTACAGCACTCAACAGGAGTCATATCTTTCTCGTCAAAGAAAAGATTATCATCTACTGGGGGAACCATTGCTGTGGACTTTGAACCTTTTTCCCTTTGGTTTTTTTTTTTGTGGTTTTGCCACTAGCAAGCTTGGGGAATTTCTCTCTGTTAGAGGTATCCAATTTTCGCTGTTGGGGCGTCTCTTTCCTCTTAGGAGGTCTGGGAGTCTTCTTTTTTGTTTTTGCCCCAGACGTAGGTGCCTGGGGGCGCAGGGACAAAGTGAGGACGCTTTTTGGCTAGCTCCTGCTTTTTAATAACTGCATGTTTCCTGACAGAGCAAGCCAGGCTCCAGGCATGATGCTTTTTGGCACAGTTTGGACACTTGGCTGTTATGTCCTTCTGGCCATCTTTGTGTGCCTTGATACACACTTCGGTTTCGTGTGCCTCACTGAATACACCACATTTGGCTTTGGCCTGGTGATGCCCAAATTTCTGGCACGTGAAGCACCTCAAGGGCTCTGGCACATATGTCCTGAGCTTGTATGAGCCTCAGTTACCCAGATCAAGGGTGGTGATTGGGGCTCCCTTGAGGATTACCAGGACTTGCCTGGTTGGAGACTTCCCTTTGGTCATGCGGGAAGCCTCCACCACTTGTGGGAGAGACGTGATTACCTCCACGTCGAACCCTAGTGGGAAGCCAAGTAGCACCATCTTGGACTTTTTTCTCTTGGGAGGTCAGTGGTGAGATACACACCTTTCTCCCGTCTTTTAGCACCTTGATTTCCTGCAGGAAGTTCATGGTGGCTTTGTCTTTGGGGGCAATGATCATGCCCTCATCTCTAGAGATTCGGATTGAGAGTCTGACGTTTCTTTCCTTCTTCAATGCCCTTACCAGTTGGTATGCATTGTCGAAGTCTTCGTTTTTTTTTGGTACCTTAAACCGCGTTAGTCGACTTGGGGTGTGCTCTGCGTCACTTCAGAGTCAGTTTCCACCCTTCGTCGCCTCACGCCTCCCCTTTGCAGGGGTTTAAGGTCTTTAGAAGTGGGGTCAGCTGGTTTGGCTGGTTCAGCTGGAGCCCCTTCTTGACTGAGAGTGTTCTGAGGAGAGTTCAGGTTTCCCTCAGTCTGGTGTGCATGGACAGACTTTGTGTTTGGTGTTTCTGTCTTGTCCTTGCTCGGTTCAGCAGGCCGGACACGTTCGGCCTGCTTTTGTTTTTTTTCTTTCACCTCCCTGTAACCTTGAAAAGCTCCAGGGTGACTACCATGTTCGGATTCATTGAGAGAGTATGAAACAGATTGGTCCCCTTTCGGGGATTATCCTTATACCTGCTCTCAGGGTGAGGTCTTAAGAAGGGCCTCAAAAAAAAAGCTCTGTTCCCTACACTCGACCCTTCAGCACCACAGGACAGGAGATCCCCCTGGGTGGGCTGAACTCGGAGTTTTGGTGTGGTAAACGCTCTGCGCCCCAATCCTGCTACAAGGGGGGTTTGATCACGACACCGCAGCCCAGGCGAATGTTGGAAATCGACGTTTCCCGCAGGCCCAGGCTGCACCAGGAAGTCAGAAGGAGAGGGCAAGAGTTAGGCACCTTGGTGCGTGGCCACAAACTATGTCCAAGACCAGAAGGTCCAGACCAGGTTTGTAACCTCGCTCTCCAAGGGAGCGGTAGTGGGGCACTTGCTACAAGAGAAGGCCTGGCCAATTGTCGCGGCGAACCACGATAAATTGGCGGAGCTCTCTGTGTAGTTTGTTGTCAAAGAGTATCAATCAAGTCTGATGGCTTTTGCTCTGGAGGATCACGCCAAGTGGGTGACAATAATGCTTCGCCAATTGGGTGATCTCTCTCTGTACACCACAGGGGAGAGGGCTTATGTAATGTGTACACCACAGGGGAGAGGACCACGGACACCTCACGGCTCGCCCATTGGACCGCAGGCTCCCCTCGTTTCCGGGTGGTTGGCACAGCTCAGACCCACTTAAGCTCCCGCACCCGGGCCGAGTTCAGGGCATACCTGGATCTTATAGGTTCAAGGTTTTTTTCGTTGTTGTCTTCGTGGATGATAAAGAGATTGACACCCCCACGACGGACAAGACGATTGGCCCTTGGTGTAACTGCTTTGGGTGCAGTTACGCAATACCTGCTTTGGGCTAGTGCTTTTAATTACAAGCCTTGATGTGCAAGTAATTAAAAGCACGGAGCACAGTGGCAGCCAATAGTTTCACTGCGAAGTGTTCGGCCGAACATATAAGGACTCACGCCCGTTCGGCAGGGTTCCGACCCCGACCGGCCTTCCCACATAGAGACAGTTGGCTACGCTGTGTGCCTCACCTTTTTTTTTTTTTTTTTTTTTATACCACTTCCACCTTTCATCGTCCAGTTAATTAGCTCTGCTAGCCTCCCCTCTACCCATCATTCATCACCCTCGCTATGGCGTAACCCATGGGTCACGTAATCAAATTAGCGTACACTGGGGAGCCTATCTCTTGCGAGGAGGCTCTCCAGAACATCATCATCACTGAGGTGGCAGTCACTCACCTCTCTAAGGTACATAATGGCTTCAAAGTGACAGTTGCCAAACCTGAACACCTGACCCCATTTCTTTCGGCCGACGGCCAAAGAAAGCTCAAAGATCATGGCTTTTCACCTGTTCCCTCCCCCGAGATGAAGGCTAAGTGTACGATCGTGGCGAAAAAGATCGACAAGACGATCCCCTCACGATCGTGCGTGTCCATCTGCCAGGAGGTTTCCGTCAAGAACGGTGTCACTGTTCTCGACGTCTACAAGCCGCCCGAGTCGCGAATCGTCAAGATTCGCGTCTCATCCCCCGAGGAAGCCCAGAAACTTCTCTCGCGGGGACTCATGATATTCAGTACATCGGTCCCCACCTACAACTTGGAACCCGAATGCTTCATTCACATCGACTAATGCTTAAACTGCTACCGCTTTCACCACAAAAAAACACCAATGAACACACCCCCAGAGATGCTCTCGATGCGCCGGCGACGGTCATTTCTTCGCCAGGTGCACTGAAACCATCAAATGCTGTAACTGCAAGGGATCGCATGTCGCAATTAGTGGATCCTGCCCTAAACGGAAGGAAATACTAAAGGCAAAACGAGCTGAGCTCCGCCAACACAATAACACTGTCCCTTCCTACGCAACAACAGCTGCTACACAACCTGCTCAGACCAGCACACCCAGACGACCCACGACTTCCTCTCGGACAACTCTGCCCACACAACCCCAAACAAGCACCCTCACACCTAACACAAACCCAAAAATCCAGGCCATATTACACGTAAGTCTCATCTCTGCCAAATACAATGCAAAAGGATTCGCAATCATTGTCCCTATTATGCTCCAAAGAAACGGCTTCCCCAGCATTGTTGTCCCTGAGGAAATCTTTGAAGACGAAAACCTATACATCCCTGAGTACGCCACAACAAACACAGAAACCACAGGAAATGAGGTGACAGACACTCACCCAGAGCCTCATTCTTCCTCACACCATGCTCCCTGCCAGGGGCCCCTGGGACAGCGTGGGAGCATCGGGAATTGGTCCGCCGATTCCCAGGGCTTCCGCGCCGGTTCACAGGACTCCCTGCCTGACCTCGAGGAGCCGTCGATCGCGCATCGATCGCGGAGCCGCTACAGGGCTCAGGTTACGCCACGCAAGGTAAACCCAGGTAGAATGAGTGTACCTTGAGTGACTAACTGACGACTGACCTAGCCGACGCGGGTTCTTCCATCTCGGTGGAGGACCCCGTGTTGGCTAGGTCGATCTAGACGCGCAATCCCACGCACGAGCTGCATCTAAACAAAACAAAAACTCTCACCTTCACACACAAACACTCTACTCTCACCAACAGCAAACACTAACAAACACAACTCCAGCTTGTTCTGATTGAATGAAGCACTCAGACGGTTCCCTGTAGTGGGTCGTGACTGATCTATTGCACGTCTAAACTCCGCGAGGAAGCCTCTCGCTTCCTCCTTAAATTCATGTGGGGTAAATTGGCCTGTAGACAGACCAACAAACTCCGTGCTTGACTCACCACAGGCTGGATGGACTCACCCTCCATCCTTCGTTCCGGCTGGAGATCAGGTTTAGGCCATGATCTCTTTCTTTGGTATGGGACAGGGAATGATGCAGTTTTCGGGTTTTGCCGCATCACTTTGAAGCCACCTTCTACTCATTCCTTTCGAAATTTCCCCTTCCCCTGTTCACTCGTTTTGTTCAGTTGTTTTTCGTGTTCTCTTTCTGCTTGTTCACTTGTTGTTTTTGTTGTTTTGGTTTTTGTGGTCCTGTACCTTTTAATCTCCTTAATGATGTAATCTCCACCAGGTACTGCCCTCTCTTATCCCCGTTTTTAAATACCTTCACCTCGTCTCCTGACGCTTGTGACCGCCACCTCACCCCTCACCCTCACTCATACCATATCCTTGCCATAGCGTTGACCCTCATCCTTATCCTTACCCTGACATCCCACTGATATTGGTTCCCGACACGTGGCGCTTGCTGCTAGTACTCGTGCCGGGACCGCAAACCCTTTAGTGTAAGGGTTTGTGCGAGCCGAGGAAAGAAGCGTCACGGCCAGTGGAGTTAACCAAATCGTGGTGAGGCCGCCCGAGCCGCGCCCCTCCGGAAGACCTGCGGCCGAGGGAGAGAAATCTCCTCTCGACCCGGGCGGGAGGGGCCAGCCTCTGTGTGGCCTCACTCGAGCTTCATCCTGCTTCAGCGGTGATGGTTAGCCGAGGGACAGCTCTGGAGCCACGGTCGAGAGGCCGTGGCTCCGAGCATACCGCAGATGGCGCCAAAAACCTGCTAACTTCTTTCCCCTCTCCCTCAGTTAGCCGAGAGGCTCCGTGTTCGCCATAGCGAGGCTCCACGCCCCGTGGGAACGTTGTGGCGGGGCGAACCGCGCTCAAGGTTGCGGGGTATTCCCCGCGCCACGAGTAGCGGCCGCGCCTCTCCACACGGACCCGCAGGGGTGTGGCCGCGCGGCGAACAGGCGAGTCTGCCGATGGCGCTGGGCCCCTCAACCCTTTTCCCCTTTCAACAAACCCACTCCAACTATTACCTCAAGTTTACCCCGCAGGCTGGGTGAAGCCCCGGCTCCTTCTTCTCCTAAAATTCTTTTCCTCCTTATCCTTATCCTATCCCCACTCTTCCTCCCCCCCCCCCTCTTCTTTACACACTTTATGCTTTATGCCGAGTTCAGCACTCAGGATCCTCCATCCGAGCAAGACACAGCAAGCAGCAACTAGGCCTACCCAGGCCTTAGCCGACGGGTGAGTCGCCCCGGCTATCTCCAGCACACCAGCCTGTGGGCACACCTGTGGGCACTCACACCCACACACAAAAGCTCCTTAAAGAGATGATTGACACCAGCCTATGGCGGATACCAATCCATTATCATTATCATTGTCATTATAATTATTTCTATTGTCATTATCATTTCTAAAAGTATCATTATTTCTATTATCATTATAAAAATAGTTATGATGATGAAAATAGCTATAATAATTAGAATGATAATCATTATAACTGCAATAATGATGATAATTATGATGATAATCATGATGATAATGACTATAATGATGATAATAATGGTGATAATCATGATGATAATGACTATAATGATAATAATCATAAGAATAATGACAGTAATGATAATAATGATGATATTAATTATTATCTAGTCCATTTATAATTAAATAAAAGTCAAAAGTAATAAAATCCCACAAGTCGAAAGAACGGCAAAATCTAGCGTATTACAGCCTTTGGGAGTAACATCAGAAAAAAAACCTTTTCGCTTTCTATTGGAAATTATGAGGATTTTAACATTGATTCAGGTAATTGTGATGATTTTCGTGATAATTCCTTCATTACATGTAATAATAATGATAATTATGATGATAATGACAATGATAATGACAATAAAAATTATAATAATCATAAAATCATAACTATAGGAATAATTTTGATAATTACTGCAATAATAGGAATAATCAACTCTATTCCAATCATTTTCAGACTAATAATGACAAAAGAAATAATTATAACATCATTATCATTATCACTATAATTATTACTATTGTCATTATTATTTCTAAAATTATCATTTTTACTATTATCATGATAAAAAGATTATGATGATGAAAATAGCTATAATATTAAGCATAATAATAATTATAACTGCAATAATGATGATAATAATGATGATAATCATGATAATACTGATGATAATCGTGATGATAATGACTATAATGATAATAATCATAAGATTAATGATAATAATGATGATAAAGATTATCCAGTCCATTTATAATGAAATAAAGGCCAAAAGTAATAAAAGTAATAATAAAAGTCGAAAAACGGCAACATCTAGCTTATTACAGCCTTTTGAGAGAAACGTCGAAAAAAAAACTTTCGCTTTTTATTGGTAATTATGAGGATTTTAACATTATTTCAGGTAATTGTGATGATTTTCAT
>NC_091552.1:26290406-26316129 GCF_042767895.1 Penaeus vannamei
AAGCTGATATCAAAAGAACAGATTCATTTAACTATCTCTGTGTTCCCGCTCCCAGCAGGCGGATGCTCAAACCGAAGGGAAGAAGAAGAATTCTATGATCTTGCTTTTTTCTTCCAAACACGTCCACACAGACGCTCAGCCTTTTCACATCTACACACTTACACATCCAACATTCAGCACACACATTCTGTACTTTCCTTCCACCCTTCTCTGATACAACACACACACCCACTTACACGACATACACGGTTCCCGAACCTACTAATCGGGTGGTGGCAGCGTGCCGTAGGCCTGGAACCTTACATCTGTTCATTGCAGACGAATCTTTCCCTTGAGCAAAAACTCTATATTCTCGGTTGAGCCCGGACTCAACCAGACAACTTAAAGTCTACTGGGTCTACGCCCCGCTACAACTGTCATTATCATTGTCATTATCATCATAATTATCATCATTATTGCAAATAATAAAGGAATTATCATGAAAATCATCACAATTACCTGAATTAATGCTAAAATCCTCATAATTACCAATAAAAAGCGAAAAGGTTTTTTTTCAAAGTTTTTTTCTCAAAAGGCTGTAATTCGCTAGATTTTGCCGTTTTTTCGACTTTTGGGATTTTATTACTTTTGGCCTTTATTTCATTATAAATGGCCTGGATAATAATTATCATCATCATTATTATCATTACTGTCATTATTCTTATGATTATTATCAATATAGTCATTATCATGATTATCATCATTATTATCATCATTATTGCAGTTATAATGATTATTATGCTAATTATCATAGCTATTTTCATCATCATAACTATTTTTATAACGATAATAGCAATAATAATAATTTTCGAAATAATAATGACAATAGAAATAATTATAATACAATGATAATGATATTATTATTTCTATTGTCATTATTAGTCTGAATATTATTGGAATAGAGTTGATAATTGCTATTATTCCAGTAATTATGAAAATTATCATTATAATTATGATTTTATTATTATCATTATCATTGTCATTATCATCATAAGTATCATCATTATTGCATATAATGAAGAAATTATCATAAAAATCCTCACAATTACCTGAAATAAAGTTAGAATCCTCATAATTACCAACAAAAAGCGAAAAGGTATTTTTTTCGACGTTTCTCTCATAAGGCTGTAATACGCTAGATTTTGCGGTTTTTTCGACTTATGGGATTTTATTACTTTTGGCCTTTATTTCATAATAAATGGACTGGGTAATAATTATCATCATCATTATTATCATTACTGTCATTATTCTTATGATTATTATAATTATAGTCATTATCATGATTATCATCATTATTATCATCTTTATTGCAGTTATAATGATTATTATGCTAATTCTCATAGCTATTTTCATCATCATAACTATTTTGATAATGATAATAGCAATAATGATAATTTTAGAAATAATAATGACAATGATAATGATGTTATTATTATTTCTATTGTCATTCTTAGTCTGAAAATTATTGGAATAGAGTTGATTATTGCTATTATTGCAGTAATTATCAAAATTATCATTATAATTATAATTTCATTATTATTATCATCATTATTGTCATTATCATTGTCATTATCATCATAATTATCATCATTATTGTATATAATGAAGGAATTATCATGAAAATCATCACAATTATCTGAATTAATGTTAAAATCCTCATAATTACCAATAAAAAGCGAAAAGGTTTTTTTTTCGACGTTTCTCTCAAAAGGCTGTAATGCGCTAGATTTTGCCGTTTTTTCGACTTGTGGGATTTTATTACTTTTGGCCTTTATTTCATTATAAATGGCCTGGATAATAATCATTATCATTATTATCGTTACTGTCATTATTTTTATGATTCTTATCATTATAGTCATTATCATCATGATTATCATCATTATTATCATCATTATTGCAGTTATAATGATTATTATGGTAATTGTTATATCTATTTTCATCATCATAACAACTTTTACAATGATAATAGCAATAATTATAATTTTAGAAATAATAATGACACTAGTAATAATTATAATGACAATGATAATGATATTATTATTTCTATTGTCATTATTAGTCTGAAAATTATTGGAATAGACTTGATTATTGCTATTATTGAAAATAGAAATAATAATTAGCATAATAATCATTATAACTGCAATAATGATGATAATAATGAGGATAATCATGATGATAATGATAATAATCATAGGAATAATGACAGTAATGATAATAATCATAAGAATAATGACAGTAATGATAATAATGATGATAATAATTATTATCCAGTACATTTATAATGAAATAAAGGCCAAAAGTAATAAAATCCCACAAGTCGAAAAAACGGCAAAATCTTGCGTATTACAGCCTTTTGAGAGAAACGTCAAAAAAAAACCTTTTCGCTTTTTATTGGTAATTATGAGGATTTTAACATTAATTCAGGTAATTGTGATGATTTTCATTATACTTCCTTCATTTTATGCAATAATGATGATAATTATGAAGATAATGACAATGATAATGACAATAATAATGAAAATAATGATAAAATCATAATTATGAGGATAATTTTGATAATTATTGCAAAAATAGCAATAATCAACTCTATTCCAAATATTTTCTGTCTAATAATGAGAATAAAAATAATAATAACATCATTATCATTGTCATTATAATTATTACTATTGTCATTATTATTTCTAAAATTATCATTATTGCTATTATCATTATAAAAAGAGTTATGATGATGAAAATAGCTATAATAATTATCATAAGAAACATTATAACTGCAATAATGATGATAATAATGATGATGATCATGATGATAATGACTATAATGATAATAATACTAAGAATAATTACAGTAATGATAATAATGAAGATGATTATTATCCAGTCCATTTATAATGAAATAAAGGCCATTAGTAATAAAATCCCCAAAGTCGAAAAAACGGCAAAATCTAGCGTATTATAGCTTTCCAAAGAAACGTCGAAAAAAAATCCTTTTCGCTTTTAATTAGTAATTATGAGGATTTTAACATCATTTCAGGTAATTGTGATGATTTTCATGATAATTCCTTCATTATATGCAATAATGATGATAATTATGATGATAATGACAATGATAATGACAATAATAATGATAATAATGATAAAATCATAATCATAATGATAATTTTCATAATTACTGCAATAATAGCAATAATCAACATTATTCCAATAATTTTCAGTCTAACAATGACAATAGAAATAATAATAACATCATTATCATTGGCATTATAATTATTACTATTGTCATTATTATTTCTAAAATTATCAATATTGCTATTATCATTATAAAAATAGTTATGATGGTGAAAATAGCTGTAATAATTAGCATAATAATTATTATAACTGCAATAAGGATAATAATGATGATAATCATGATGGTAATGACTATAATGATAATAATCGTAAGAATAATGACAGTAATGATAATAATGATGATAATAATTATTATCCAGTCCATTCATAATGAAATAAAAGCCAAAAGTAATAAAATCCCAGAAAGTAAAAAAAAACAAAAAAAACGGCAAAATCGAGCGTATTACAGCCTTTTGAGAGAAACGTCGAAAAAAAATCCCTTTCGCTTTTTATTGGTAATTATGAGGATTTTAACATAAAAATTAATTCAGGTAATTGTGATGATTTTCATGATAATTCCTTCATTATATGCAATAATGATAATTATGATGGCACTGATAATAATAATGATAATGATAATAATGATAAAATCATAATTATAAGGATTTTGATAATTACTGCAATAATAGCAATAATCAACTATTCCAATAATTTTCAGACTAATAATGACAATGGAAATAATAATAACTTCATTATCATTGTCATTATAATTTTACTATTGTCATTATTATTTCTGAAAATCTCATTATTGCTATAAATGCAAGAATGATTATAATAATAATGATAATCATGATGATAATGACTATAATGTTAATAATCATAAAAATAATGACAGTAATGATAATAATGAAGATAGTAATTATTATTCAGTCCATTTATAATGAAATAAAGGCAAAAAGTAATAAAATCCCCAAAGTAGAAAAAACGGCAAAATCTAGCCTTTGAGAGAAACGTTGAAAAAAAACCTTTTTCGCTTTTTAATGGTAATTATGAGGAATGTAATATTAATTTAGGTAATCATGATGATTTTCATGGTAATTCCTTTATTATTGACAATAATGATGATAATTATGAAAATGACGATGATAATGACAATAATAATGATAATAATGATAAAATCATAATTACAATGATTTTTTTATAATTACTGCAATAATAACAAACTTATAATTTTTATACTAGTAGTGACAATAGAAATAATAATATCATTATCATTGTCATTATAGTTATTGTAATTATCATTATTATTTCTGATGATAATTATGATGATAATGTCAATGATAATGACATCAATAATGATAATGAGAAAATCATAATTATAATGATAATTTTGATAATTTCTGTAATAATAGCAATAATTAACTCAATTCCAATAATTTTCATACCAATAACGAAAATAGAAATAATATCATTGTCATTGTCATTATAATTTATAATTATCATTATAAAAATAGTTATAATGATGAAAATAGCAATAATAATTAGCTTAATAATTATCGTAACTCCAATAATGATGATAATAATGATAATGACTGTAATGATAATAATCATAAAAATAATGACAGTAATGATAATAATGATAATAATCATAATTTAGTCCATTTATAATGAAATAAAGTCCAAAAGTAATAAAATCCCAAAAGTCGAACAAAGGGCAAAATGTAGCGTATTACAGCCTTTTGAGAGAAAGTTTTTAATGGTATATATGAGGATTTTATCATTAATAATGATAATAGGAATACTGATAATTTTAGAAATAATAATGACAATAGTAATAATTATAATGACAATGATAATGATATTTTTATTTCTATTGTCATTAGAAGTCTTAAAATTATTGGAATAGATTTGATTATTGCTATTATTGCAGTAATTATCAAAATTATCCTTATAATTTTGATTTTATCATTATCATTATTATTGTCATTTTCATTGTCATTATTATCATAATTATCATTATCATTGCATATAATGAAGGAATTATCATGAAAATCATCACAATTACCTGACTTAATGTTAAAATCCTCATAATTACCAATTAAAAGCGAAAAGGGTTTTTTTTCGACGTTTCTGTAATTCGCTAGATTTTGCCGATTTTCGACTTTTTGGATTTTATTACTTTTGGCCTTTATTTCATTATAAATGGACTGGATAATCTTTATTATCATCATTATTATCATAACTGTCATTATTCTTTTCATTATTATCATTATAGTCATTATCATCATGATTATCATCAGTATTATCATGATTATCATCATTATTATCATCATTATTGCAGTTATAATGATTATTATGCTAATTATTATAGCTATTTTCATCATCATAATTTTTTATAATGATAATAGCAAAAATTTTAATTTTAGAAATAATAATGAAAATAGTAATAATTATAATGACAATGATAATGATATTATTATTGCTTTTGTCATTATTAGTCTGAAAATGATTGGAATAGAGTTGATTATTCCTATTATTGCAGTAATTATCAAAATTATTCTTACAATTATGATTTTATGATTATTATCATTTTTATTGTCATCATCATTGTCATTATCATCATAATTATCATTATTATTGCATATAATGAAGGAATTATCACGAAAATCATCACAATTACCTGAATCAATGTTAAAATCCTCATAATTACCAATAGAAAGCGAAAAGGTTTTTTTTCAGATATTTCTCCCAAAGGCTAGATTTTGCCGTTCTTTCGACTTTTGGGATTTTATTACTTTTGACCTTTATTTCATTATAAATGGACTGAATAATAATTATTATCATCATTATTATCATTAATGTCATTATTCTTATGATTATTATCATTATAGTCATTATCATCATGATTATCATCATTATTATCGTCATTATTGTCATTATCATCATGATTATCATCATTATTATCATCATTATTGGTTATAATGATTATTATGCTGATTATTATAGCTATTTTCATCACCATAACTATTTTTATAATGATAATAGCAATAATGATAATTTTAGAAATAATAATGATAATAGTAATAATTATAAAGACAATGATAATGATATCATTATTATTTTTATTGTCATTATTAGTCTGAAAATGATTGGAATAGATTGATTATTGCTATTATTGCAGTAATTATCAAAATTATTATTATAATTTTGATTTTATCATTATTATCATTATTATTGTCATTATCATTGTCATTATCATCATAATTATCATCATTATTGCATATAATGAAGGAATTATCATGAAAATAATCACAATTCCCTGAATTAATGATAAAATCCTCATAATTGCCAATAAAAAGCGAAAAGGGTTTTTTCGACGTTTTTCTCAAAAGGCTGTAATACGCTAGATTTTGCCGTTTTTTCGACTTTGGGGATTTTATTGCTTTTGGCCTTTATTTCATTATAAATGGACTGGATAATAATTATTACAATCATCATTATCATTCCTGTCATTATTCCTATGATTATTATCATTATAGTCATTGCCATCATGATTATCATCATTATCATCATTATTGCAGTTATAATGATAATTATGCTAATTATTATAGCTATTTTCATCATCATAACTATTTTCATAATGATAATAGAAATAATGATACTTTTAGAAATGATAATGACAATAGAAATAATTATAATGACAATGATAATGATGTTATTATTATTTCTATTGTCATTATTAGTCTGAGAATTATTGGAATAGAGTTGATTATTGCTATTATTGCAGTAATTTTCAAAATTATCATTATAATTATGATTTAATCATTATTATCATTATTATTGTCATTATCATCATAATTATCATCATTATTGCATATAATGAAGGAATTATCATGAAAATTATCACAATTACCTGAATTAATGTTACAATCCTCATATTTACCAATAAAATGCGAAAAGGTTTTTTTCGACGTTTCTCTTATGGCAATGGATTGGTATCCGCCATAGGCTGGTGTCAATCATCTCTTTAAGGAGCTTTTGTGTGTGGGTGTGAGTGCCCACAGGTATGGCTGGTGTGCTGGAGATAGCCGGGGAGAGCCGGGGTGACTCACCCGTCGGCTAAGGCCTGGGTAGGCCTAGTTGCTGCTTGCTGTGTCTTGCCCGGCTGGAGGATCCTGAGTGCTGAACTCGGCATAAAGCATAAAGTGTGTAAAGAAGAGGGGGGGAAGGAAGAGTGGGGATAGGATAAGGATAAGGAGGAGGAAAAGAATTTTAGGAGAAGAAGGAGCTGGGGCTTCACCCAGCCTGCGGGGTAAACTTGAGGTAATAGTTGGAGTGGGTTTGTTGAAAGGGGAAAAGGGTTGAGGGGCCCAGCGCCATCAGCAGACTCGCGTGTTCGCCGCGCGGCCACACCCCCGCGGGTCCGTGTGGCGAGGCGCGGCCGCTACTCGTGGCGCGGGGAATACACAACGTTTCCACGGGGCGTGGAGCCTCGCTATGGCGAACACGGAGCCTCTCGGCTAACTGAGGGAGAGGGGAAAGAAGTTAGCAGGTTTTTGGCGCCATCTGCGGTATGCTCGGAGCCACGGCCTCTCGACCGTGGCTCTAGAGCTGTCCCTCGGCTAACCATCACCGCTGAAGCAGGATGAAGCTCGAGTGAGGCCACACAGACGCTGGCCCCTCCCGCCCGGGTCGAGAGGAGATTTCTCTCCCTCGGCCGCAGGTCTTCCGGAGGGGCGCGGCTCGGGCGGCCTCACTACGATTTGGTTAACTCCACTGGCCGTGACGCTTCTTTCCTCGGCTCGCACAAACCCTTACACTAAAGGGTTTGCGGTCCCGGCACGAGTACTAGCAGCAAGCGCCACGTGTCGGGAACCAAAACCAGTGGGATGTCAGGGTAAGGATAAGGCTGAGGGTCAACGCTATGGCAAGGATATGGTATGAGTGAGGGGTGAGGTGGCGGTCACAAGCGTCAAGAGACGAGGTGAAGGTATTTAAAAACGGGGATAAGAGAGGGCAGTACCTGGTGGAGATTACTTTATTAAGGAGATTAAAAGGTACAGGACCACAAAAACCAAAACAACAAAAACAAGTGAACAAGCAGAAAGAGAACACGAAAAACAACTGAACAAAACGAGAGGATAGGGGAAGGGGAAATTTCGAAAGGAATGAGTAGAAGGTGGCTTCAAAGTGATGCGGCAAAACCCGAAAACTGCATCATTCCCTGTCCCATACCAAAGAAAGAGATCATGGCCTAAACCTGATCTCCAGCCGGAACGAAGGATGGAGGGTGAGTCCATCCAGCCAGTGGTGAGTCAAGCACGGAGTTTGTTGGTCTGTCTACAGGCTAACTTACCCCACATGATGTTAAGGAGGAAGCGAGAGGCTTCCTCGCGGAGTTCAGACGTGCAATAGATCGGTCACGACCCACTACAGGGAACCGTCTGAGTGCTTCATTCAATCAGAACAAGCTGGAGTTGTGTTTGTTAGTGTTTGCTGTTGGTGAGAGTAGTGTTTGTGTGTGAAGGTGAAAGTTTTTGTTTTGTTTAGATGCAGCTCGTGCGTGGGATTGCGCGTCTAGATCGACCTAGCCAACACGGGGTCCTCCACCGAGATGGAAGAACCCGCGTCGGCTCGGTCAGTCGTCAGTTAGTCACTCAAGGTACAACCATTCTACCTGGGTTTACCTTGCATGGCGTAACCTGAGCCCTGTAGCGGCTCCGCGATCGATGCGCGATCGACGGCTCCTCCAGGTCAGGCAGGGAGTCCTGTGAACCGGCGCTGAAGTCCTGGGAATCGGCGGACCAATTCCCGATGCTCCCACGCTGTCCCAGGGGTCCCCTGGCAGGGAGCATAGTGTGAGGAAGAATGAGGCTCTGGGTGAGTGTCTGTCACCTCATTTCCTGTGGTTTCTGTGTTTGTTGTGGCGTACTCAGGGATGTATAGGTTTTCATCTTCAAAGATTTCCTCAGGGACAACAATGCTGGGGAAACCGTTTCTTTGGAGCATAATAGGGACAATGTTTGCGAATCTTTTTGCATTGTATTTGGCAGCGATGAGACTTACGTGTAATATGGCCTGGATTTTTGGGTTTGGGTTAGGTGTGAGGGTGCTTGTTTGGGGTTGTGTGGGCAGAGTTGTCCGAGAGGAAGTCGTGGGTCGTCTGGGTGTGCTGGTCTGAGCAGGTTGTGTAGCAGCTGTTGTTGCGTAGGAAGGGACAGTGTTATTGTCTTGGCGGAGCTCAGCTCGTTTTGCCTTGAGTATTTCCTTCCGTTTAGGGCAGGATCCACTAACTGCGACATGCGATCCCTCGCAGTTACAGCATTTGATGGTTTCAGTGCACCTGGCGAAGAAATGACCGTCGCCGGCGCACCGAGAGCATCTCTGGGGGTGTTCATTGGTGTTTTTTTGTGGTGAAAGCGGTATCAGTTTAAGCATTAATCGATGTGAATGAAGCATTCGGGTTCCAAGTTGTAGGTGGGGACCGATGTACTGAATATCATGAGTCCCCGCGAGAGAAGTTTCTGGGCTTCCTCGGGGGATGAGACGCGAATCTTGACGATTCGCGACTCGGGCGGCTTGTAGGCGTCGAGAACAGTGACACCGTTCTTGACGGAAACCTCCTAGCAGATGGACTCGCACGATCGTGAGGGGATCGTCTTGTCGATCTTTTTCGCCACGATCGTACACTTAGCCTTCATCTTGGGGGAGGGAACAGGTGAAAAGCCATGATCTTTGAGCTTTCTTTGGCCGTCGGCCGAAAGAAATGGGGTCAGGTGTTCAGGTTTGGCAACTGTCACTTTGAAGCCATTATGTACCTTAAAGAGGTGTGTGACTGCCACCTAAGTGATGATGATGTTCTGGAGAGCCTCCTCACAAGAGATAGGCTCCCCAGTGTACGCTAATTTGATTACGTGACCCATGGGTTACGCCATAGCGAGGGTGATGAATGATGGGTAGAGGGGAGGCTAGCAGAGCTAATTAACTGGACGATGAAAGGTGGAAGTGGTATAAAAAAAAAAAAAAAAAAGGTGAGGCACACAGCGTAGCCAACTGTCTCTATGTGGGAAGGCCGGTCGGGGTCGGAACCCTGCCGAACGGGCGTGAGTCCTTATATGTTCGGCCGAACACTTCGCAGTGAAACTATTGGCTGCCACTGTGCTTCGTGCTTTTAATTACTTGCACATCAAGGCTTGTAATTAAAAGCACTAGCCCAAAGCAGGTATTGCGTAACTGCACCTAACGCAGTTACACCAAGGGCCAATCGTCTTGTCCGTCGTGGGGGTGTCAATCTCTTTATCATCCACGATGACAACAACGAAAAAAAACTTGAACCTAGGTATGAATCTTGAATCTAGGTATGCCCTGAACTCGGCCCGGGTGCGGGAGCTTAAGTGGGTCTGAGCTGTGCCAGCCACCCGGAAACGAGGGGAGCCTGCGGTCCAATGGGCGAGCCGTGAGGTGTCCGTGGTCCTCTCCCTTGTGGTGTACACACTACACAGGCCCTCTCCCCTGTGGTGTACAGAGAGAGATCACCCAATTGGCGAGGCATTATTGTCACCCACTTGGCGTGATCCTCCAGAGCAAATGCCATCAGGCTTGATTGATACTCTTTGACAACAAACTACACAGAGAGCTCCGCCAATTTATCGTGGTTCGCCGCGACAATTGGCCAGGCCTTCTCTTGTGGCAAGTGCCCCACTGCGGTACCGCTCCCTTGGAGAGCGAGGTTACAAACCTGGTCTGGACCCTCTGGTCCTGGACATAGTTTGTGGCCATGCACCAAGGTGCCTAACTCTTGCCCTCTCCTTCTGACTTCCTGGTGCAGCCTGGGCCTGCGGGAAACGTCGATTTCCAACATTCGCCTGGGCTGCGGTGACGTGATCACACCCCCCTTGTAGCAGGATTGGGGCGCAGAGCGTTTACCACACCAAAACTCCGAGTTCAGCCCACCCAGGGGGATCTCCTGTCCTGTGGTGCTGAAGGGTCGAGTGTAGGGAACAGAGCTTTTTTTTTTTTTTGAGGCCCTTCTTAAGACCTCACCCTGAGAGCAGGTATAAGGATAATCCCCGAAAGGGGACCAATCTGTTTCATACTCTCTCATTGACCACAAAATGAATCCGAACATGGTAGTCACCCTGGAGCTTTTCAAGGTTACAGGGGGTGAAAGAAAAAACAAAAGCAGGCCGAACGTGTCCGGCCTGCTGAACCGAGTCTGTCCATGCACACCAGACTGAGGGAAACCTGAACTCTCCTCAGAACTCTCTCAGTCAAGAAGGGGCTCCAGCTGAACCAGCCAAACCAGCTGCCCCCACTTCTAAAGACCTTAACCCCCTGCAAAGGGGAGGCGTGAGGCGACGAAAGGTGGAAACTGACTCTGAAGAAGAGGCAGAGCACACCCCTAGTCGACTAACGCGGTTTAAGGTACCAAAAAAAAACCGAAGACTTCGACAATGCATACCAACTGGTAAGGGCATTGAAGAAGGAAAGAAACGTCAGACTCTCAATCCGAATCTCTAGAGATGAGGGCATGATCATTGCCCCCAAAGACAAAGCCACCATGAACTTCCTGCAGGAAATCAAGGTGCTAAAAGACGGGAGAAAGGTGTGTATCTCACCACTGACCTCCCAAGAGAAAAAGTCCAAGATGGTGCTACTTGGCTTCCCACTAGGGTTCGACATGGAGGTGATCACGTCTCTCCCACAAGTGGTGGAGGCTTCCCGCATGACCAAAGGGAAGTCTCCAACCAGGCAAGTCCTGGTAATCCTCAAGGGAGGCCCAATCACCACCCTTGATCTGGGTAACTGGGGCTCATACAAGCTCAGGACATATGTGCCAGAGCCCTTGAGGTGCTTCACGTGCCAGAAATTTGGGCATCGCAAGGCCAAAGCCAAATGTGGTGTATGCAGCGAGGCACACGAAACCGAAGTGTGTATCAAGGCACACAAAGATGGCCAGAAGGACATAACAGCCAAGTGTCCAAACTGTGCCAAAAAGCATCATGCCTGGAGCCTGGCTTGCTCTGTCAGGAAACAGGCAGTTATTAGAAAGCAGGAGCTAGCCAAAAAGCGTCCTGACTTTGTCCCTGCGCCCCCAGGCACCTACGTCTGGGGCAAAAACAAAAAAGAAAAGACTCCCCGACCTCCTAAGAGGAAGGAGACGCCCCAACAGCGAAAATTGGATAGCTCTAACAGAGAGGAATTCCCCAAGCTTACTAGTGGCAAAACCACAAAAAAGAACCAAAGGGAAAAAGGTTCAAAGTCCACAGCAATGGTTCCCCCAGTAGATGATAATCTTTTCTTTGACGAGAAAGATATGACTCTCCTGTTGAGTGCTGTAGTTTCAGCCTTGGGGAGGACCAGTGAGGAGGCGGAGAAAGCAGTGCAGGTCGCAATGACGGCTATGACCCAAACTGTGGCAGCTCTGAAGGGAAGGAAGCTAGAAGCCTCCAAACCGATAACGAACAGTGCTCCCCTCCCTAAATCCTTGGATGGCAGGCTAGCTTCAGGAGAAGCATTACGTGAAACCGCAGCTAGTCTGTCAGGACAGGCTGAAACTGTGTAGCAGAAGCCCCCACTGCAGGCCGAGTCTGTACAGCCAAAGTCTCGTCCCCTGACCCGAGGTAGCACTTCCAACCTAGGCTCTACACCCCTCGGTAGAGCCTTAACCGGAGTGTCTGACTTAGAGGAAGTTGTACAATCCTCAATCAACTAGGATCTGTATTTATCTGATGCCACCAGCACTGGGGCATCTGAAGCTGAAGCAAGTGACTTTGAGTAACCATCATGGCACACAATCTAAGCATTCTGCAGTGGAATATCTGTAGCCATAAAAGCAAGAACCCCTTTCTCCAGTCAGTTGTGCCAAACTTTTGAGCACCAGACCAGCCTTACAGAGTTGTGGAAACAGGTCAGGCAAGCGACAAGCCGCCAAGCCCCGAAATGCACTCATCATGACCCACAATCAGAGGCTAACAGATTGGTGCTTGAGTTCTCTGCCAGAACCAGCACCAACAATCTGCCTCCAATGATGAGAGAAAAACAACAAAACTTAAATCCAGAAAGACTTGCTCTCATAGGAGACAAGGCACTCGAAGCTGATGAAACGGATGCCTTGTTCTCTCTTAGGGAACTAAGAAAATCATACAGATCCAGTTCTGGGTCAGCACCGGGATCTGATGGGATCTCTCACCCCATCATTTCGCATCTAGGCCTTGCAGGAGAACTTGCATTCTTGCAGGTTATCAACAAATCCTGGCAAACAGCCACGGTGCCCCAGAGCTGGAAACAAGCCACAATAGTTCCCATCCCAAAACCAAAGGAGCCTGGCAAGTACCGTCCCATCTCTCTTCGCAGCTGCCTGGGTAAAACAGCTGAGAAGATGGTACTCAACAGGCTCCAATGGAAAACGGGTCCCCCCCATGAACACCTGCACGGGTTCACAAGGGTTAAGAGCACTGCTCATAGCATTTCCACACTCGTAAGCACAATCTGCACCTCGCCCGCCGTGGTTGTCTTCCTTGACCTGGAGAAGGCTTTTGAGTTGGCAAGTCCGCTTGCCATTCAAGAGACCCTAATCCACAAAGGAGTCAAAGGCAGACTCTTGGCCTGGATAGCTGACTATTTTAAAAATAGATCAGCAAATGTCAGATTTCAAGGCCACCTCTCACAGCACATGCCACTTGAAAATGGAACTCCTCAGGGAGGAGTTCTTATTCCAGCCCTGTTTAATACCCTCATGTCCAACATACTCGACATTCACCTGCCAGAGGGATGCAAGATCATCTCTTATGCAGATGACTTGGCAATCATAGCCTCTGGCAATCACTGCCTTACTAGAGCTCAGCGTTGTCTGAACCTGGTGTCTGAAGAGTGTTGTAGGACGGGTCTAAAAATATCAGCAGCAAAATCCAAAGCAATGGCACTGAGAACCAATGTCAGAAACAAAAAACTCACTATACAGGGTATGGATCTGGAATGGGTGAAGGACTATCTATACCTTGGTGTATGGATAGGACACACACTCACTTTCAAAAAGGAGATCCAATACCTGCTTGACAGAACCAAGGAAAGACTGTCAGTCATGAAAGTCATGACAGGGAGACACATAGGAGCAGGACACAAAGTACTAAGATCATTCTATGTACATGCTGTCCGTCCTATTATTGACTATGCATCTGTCGCCCTCATTGCTTCCAGCACAACATTAAAAGAAAAACTGGAAACAATATAAAACGAAGCAGCCAGGATAATTCTAGGTGCACCTAAGTGGACAAAGGTCATCAACTTCCTCATGGAAGCTGATTTACCGTCCATGGACACTAGAATTGATCTAATGGCAGCACAGTTCCTTTCCAAGGTCCTGCAGGCACCCACAAACTCCTATCTAAGACAAAGAGTTCTCAGACGCCTACAAGATTACCAGTTGTTTGCGAACAATTCCTGGCTCACACTTACAGCCAGAGTTTTGATACGCTTTCAGCTAAAAGAATCATTGCTTGCCAAGGGCATGGACTCCCCACACCCTGATTACAAAGAACTCCCGCCGTGGGCAAACGAAATGATTGAATTCTCAATTCTAAATCTCACAATGAGTAAAGATCAATATTCCATGCCTAGCCTAAAGGCACAAGCACAAAGGGTCATTGATCAAATAACTCCTCCGGGTAGCACAACATACTACACGGACGGATCCGTGGATCCAATAAACCATACTGCAGGCGCTGGCTTTGCAACAAAGGATACCACAGCATCCATTAGGGTCACTGACAATGCCTCAACGCTTCAAGCTGTAACGGTTGCGATCATGGAAGCCCTGACACACGCGTCCCTAAGGACAGGACACGTTGTCATTTACACAGATTCAAGAACAACTATTGACAGCTTACAGCATAGCATGCCCCTCTTGACAACAGTGCTAACCATAGCCAAAAGAATCCTCAGTCAAGGTAGAAGAATCATCATTAACTGGGTCCCAAGCCACTTAAGCATACAAAGGAACGAGCTTGCTGATAAACTAACTGAAAAGGGCAGGGGTATGTCCCCATCCCCCATGATCGTTAAACCCAGCCGAAGGGGACTAAGCCAAAGTACCAAAGCTGCAGCGTGTGCGGTCCGGGGAGCACATAGAGAAAATATTATTACAAAATCGATCGCTACCAAGTGGTACTCAGATGTTTCAGGCTATGAGCCACTGGCCCTTCCTCCAAACTCGAAAAGAGGTACCGAAGTCATACTATTCAGACTAAGACTAGGTTACCAATGCGCTTGGCAAATTATTAACAATGAGACTGCCAGGTTATGCAAACACTGCAGCGAGCCTAACGCCACCCTGTTACATTACTTGCAGAATTGTGTACACACAATTTCTGAGGCAGAGACCACCCACCACAGCCGCCGGGCTGGTAAAAAGAGTCTGCAACATGCTTACCCTGTGGCAGCTGGATCGCTTGCTCGCAATTCAGCCACCGCGATAAGCATGCAGTTCAAAGAAA
This sequence comes from Penaeus vannamei, assembly GCF_042767895.1. NCBI lineage: Eukaryota > Metazoa > Arthropoda > Malacostraca > Decapoda > Penaeidae > Penaeus > Penaeus vannamei. The sequence continues at coordinate 26,306,045 of NC_091552.1, forward strand.
ACATCTGAGTTATCTAGAAATAGCTAACACAGGCCGGGCCACTCCAGAGAAAAGGCCCGGGTGAAGGTGACTTCGCAAATTTAACTGAAATGAACTGAACTGATCTTGTAGTATATGCCCTAACGAAGCAATAGCGAAAAGGCCTTCGGCATATTCGTTTGTTTTCTTGCCCTTCCCTTCGTTGTTCCTGTTGCACACACACACACACAATTTAAAAAACAAATAAAATGGGAGACGTTCAGTGAAGCCGGGCGGAGCCAGCAACAGCGTGGCCGTTTGGTTCGCAAACATATTTTGGTATACTTAAGAAAATATGGCAGTGGCTAAATTGCAAATAAATTTCGGTAAACTTGAAAATGACACGTAACATCGATTTCCAGTGGAAGACCTTATACTTCCCTTGGGCCCAGCTTCTATTTAGTAATTTAGTTACTGAAAAAAAAAATCTGCCGTGTCAGCATCTAAAGTCACTAACGGCGTATTTAAGATATAGTGATACATCAAAAGTGATGCAAAACTGTGATAATGGTTAATGGTTAAAAGCGAAATAAATGTGTTAGAAAACACTGTGATAAAGTATTGGGTATCTCGCAATGTGAAAATGTAATAATAAAATTGCATACATTACTCAGCAAACAATTCTAACAATTTGGAAGGTTGAGAAATGTCTAGTTCCCAATGCTGTGCATTGGGAACTCCTATTTTTTTCATGTGTGTTAGACGTGTATGGTGATGTAATATAGAAATAGATATATAAAGAAATAAAAGCAAACGGTAATGGCATTTTATTTTCGATATCACCCATAAAACATCAAATTCCGATCATGCGAACTTTTGGTTCGCAGAGTTGTGTTCATACAAGCGTTCCATGCCAGTAGCAACCTTCAGAAAATATTTTTTCTGTACAGAAGCCAATGGAAGATTCGCCTTCCGTGTTATATTTTCGTTGTCAATGCTGTGTGGGGCCTGTGGGCCAAACCAAAGCAATTTTGTTTACATTAAACAATACAATTTATATGCCTGTATATCATATAAACAATTTGCCATTTCTGGTATCTCTCATCTACCAACTCGGACATCATACCCAACCGACTACGTCATTATTACTTCATCGCTACGTCATAGGGTACTGGGAAAACAGGTATTGCTGGAATGACAGCCCTGCTAGGTACAAGCTTGTGCTTATATGACCTGAATTTAGTAACATTTTTTATTGGCCTTCTATATACACGTTTATTTAACTTGATTCGCTTTAAAAGATTTCTCTTGAAATTCATAATATTCATTAGTAACAAAGCCATATTATATGTTCAAACTTGATATCCACACACGTTATTAACAATATACAAATCAAAGAAATGAAATGAGACATTTGAGAGGAATCATATCCAGATATTTCCAATGACAAGCAAAAACGAAAATCTCTGTGTTTATGGTTTGTTTCTTTGACCTCTGGACACAGAATGATTTAAAAATATATTTCTGTAGTAAAATATATGCACGGCTAGGATTCTCTGATGATAAAAACACAAAAGATACAAGGTTTATATGGGTGGTTTAATGACACATAGAAGCCAAACTCTGAAGGACTCTCACAGACATTGTTTGTACATGCTGACATCCTGCCTGTCCACCTTTCATTGCCCTTCCTATGGCAAGGATTGGCCACTATGAAAACGATCTACTTGCTTGCCTCATTGCCTATGATGCAGAAGCAGTACAATGCTACACTATTCCTCCAAGTGGCCACCGAATTCCTACACCAATATTACTAGATTAGCTTCCTTAGACATAACCTCCTCTATGAAGTTTATATTTGCGGAGAGTCTGGCCACCCTGCTAAACACTGTCGCTCCACAGCTGGCTGCCCTCTATTTGGTATTTGACTCAGAGCATCTCAAGATGCAATTCTTTAAAACATTTCTTAGCTGTAGAGGTCAATTTCAGCTCAAGAAAGTATCTCTTGCACTCCATCAAAAACATCAACTGCTTTACATTGAGCTGGGTTCCTGATGAATTTCCAGGCTTCACTCTTCTCATCTACATTTGGGAGGTTGCTGATGAATTCTGTTTTCAAATCAGTTAGAGGAGTCATTATTTGTTTCTTTGACTTAGAATCTAGGTTATTGTGAATGAGAGCAGAAGGCAAACTGGCTGTCTTTCCCTACTGAATTTGACATTTCCAGAGGGTGAGTTTGGTCATGAAGGTTTGAATGTTGTTGTGGTGCTGAGAATATAGATGATTTTCCCTTGTAGTTTGAGGTGTGAGCATTCAGTTTCAAAGATGTCCACCAGGTAAGATAGAGATAGATAGCTGAATGCCTTTGAATTGGAACTTGTCATGGTGATTTGCCTTCTGCTTCAACTCTAGAAATGTTATTTCTGATATTCATAAAGCCATCTGAGCATGTTCCCCTTTAATAGCCATCACATATTTGTGTGAAAAAGCAAGGCTTCATTGATTCAGATTCCATATCCATACACAACAGTTTGAAAAGACAACTGTTAAAGGCTCTACCTTTGATAAAGTTGACAACCTTGATAGCCACATTCAGGACATTCCTTATTTGAGCAGGTAAGGTCCTGTATGCTATGGTTTGCACCTCCCTTGGGAATTACTGAATCACTGCCCTTGTCACACCCTCCACAATATCATGCACAAATTTGAGGAGTGCATAACTAAATACCAGAATTTCTGTGGCCTGGAACCCTCAGTGTCCAACTAGAAGTATATAGCAAAAATTACTGTTAGTCAACTCAAGCCCTAGCCAGCCACTTCAGCATACATACACTTATTAAAAATGAACAAAATCTCTGTTTTTACATTTATTTACTTTTTCAAATGCTCATGTAACCCTAAGAACATCCTAGGGGTCCTGAGGATTAGAAGCTTAGGAAGCCACCCCCACAAAAAATACCTTAACAGTCTAATAAATTGATGGTGAACTTTGTTAAATTAATCAGGTTATAAGAGAGGACATTTCAAGTAAACTCCTGTTTTTGCTACTGTTTTATTACAATAGGACAGACTGTATAAGGGATGCTATAGACCTACAAAGACGATGTTATAAATAAACTGGAGGAAAGTTATCCCCATGTAATCTTCAATATTTAGTCAGCACTCCCATAGAAAAATATCTAGTTTATAAGGCTATATAGAATCTCTTTCAAAAATTCAAAATCCTGCACCCCAAAAGTATAAAATGCATACTGTACTGCCTCAATGTAATCAAAATGTATGGCTAGAGAGGAGTGAGGTATGAATTACTTTGCAAAGTCAAGGATAAGTTATTCATACAAAAGAACATTATTACTGAATCATCACTGCTCATTTCTGCATGTTCAATGCAAGCACAGATGTGTTCAACAAATATTCCTTTGGATAGTTTGCCATTATTCAGAAACTGATAAGACATGTGATTAGTAACATATACTACATATTTAAATATAAATAAATCCCACTACAATAAAAGTAAATCATTGTAATAAAGCATATGAAAGCACACTATGAAAAGAAGAAATATGTTCATAAAAAGCATCTCTGCTATAAAATATATATATATTCCATCATAAACTAATGTGTTTCCTATCACGTTCAGGTAATAAGTTTTATATAAACATCAAGAAATTTGGCAAGGCACTCACTTTCCTGTCAATGAAAACTGTCAAATTGGCAAATAAAAATAAGTACCTACTGTTCTAAATCTAATCATTTGGCCCAAGAAATTAGTTTTTTTTTTTTTTTTTTTTTCAAAAGCAAATTTTTGTTATTTAAGCTGCAAATATCCTTAAAGAGATGTGGCCATTATACTTGGTAATCCTCTGGCCTAAGAGCATCAGGATCCCAAGCCCTGATGTTAGCCAAAGCCTTGTTAAGCTTGTTGCACCACAGAATTCTCTCCTCCTTGCTGTCTGCAGACAAGAGCAACCTAAGGAAAAAGTAGAAACAACCTTAAATTACCAGTCATATTTTAGACACTATCTTCAACCTCAGTCAACTGAAGAAATTGTACATCAAAACGTAGAGGAGCGAAAAAGGAAAAAGGACAAGAATACAAAATAGAGAAAGATATAAACAAAAGTATGACACTTCTTAGAACAAAGATACCCACTTGCTAACAAGAGCAGAACCATGAATCTCTTGAACAAGATTATTAATATCCCCACTGTAAGCAGGACGCACGCAGGTCAACTGGAAGGTATGCTGACGGGCACAAACATCTCTTGCCACAAGCTCTACACGCCGTGTTGTGCATCTACGTAGATCGATCTGTCCAATGGCATCCTGCAAAGAAATGCATAATCACTGCTGATGGAATTTTAAAATTATTATGCAGAATCTAATTCCTAAAATGAAATCCCAAATAATTTTTAGACAAGTGTCATCTAGTGCTCCATCTCCCTACCTTCTTGGTCTCATCATCTGGATATCTCCAGTATCGAAGGTGCATTCCGCTAAGGACACACCACCTTCTGTTCCAAGCACCAAAGCCCCCAACATCCTCAAACATCGTGAGGAAGCCTCGCTCTGTGATGCCTCCCTCAAAGCTACAACTCACGCTCATCAGCAGATGGCCATCCAATGGTGAGGAAAAAGGGACCTATTACAAAAGCAGAAAACTTTGATGAGAATCTCATTCCAGAAGCAAATTTAGGCAAATGTCTGCATATACATATGTACAATGTTATATGAATACATACATACATGTATATTCACAGATAAGTACACATATAAAATAATTAACCTATATCCAACAAAACTTAACTGCGAAGCAAATAAAACCCAAAATAAGCCTTTCATATCTATGGAAAAAAAAAGTCTTCACCACAAAGGATTCACTTCATTTAGGTGTAGTTATATCTTAGGCCATCTACCTTTTCAAGTGTCCAAGCATTCCTGGTGAGTGTAGAAATGTTAAGGTGAGTGAAGCCAACAAGCTGGAAGGAGGAGCTGCGAACAGCAAACGGGCCGCCAGGAGACTGCACAGAGGGGGATGCCACACGTGAGTCATTCTTCTGCAACCTCTTCAGTGGGGTCAGCTTCATGCGGCTTTGCTCCTGCAAACAAAACACAAGTAGATATACACAAAGGACAGGTCATACAAATCACATAACTAACAAGAGTACAGATTTCTCAAATAAAGAACTTATGCATGATTGTGCAATAAATCATACACTGGGGGTTGCAAAAATAAAAAGTAGTATCTTTAGCTAGTCACTGATTTAGGGTATTCAATCAATGCATAAGTCACATCTTCCTCTCATGTGCAGTTTTAGCATTAAAGATCCTTTGTCTATATTTTCCAAAGGTATAATTATAATTGCAAAATCAAAAACCTTTTAAGCAAAATAGTAAATATATCATAAGGACTATATTATTACACAGCATCAAACTGTTGAAGTAGTTTCATTCACAAATAGTAGAAATGGGTTTCATTCCACAAGTTGCAATATACAAAACAGTGTGCATGGTATCCATATTAGTCGTTTCATTCTCATGTCATTCTCTATATAAGAGAATTAATATTATAATGTTTATTTATTTTTTTTTTTTTATGGAAATCCACTATTTCATAAGCTAGTAACAAAGCGTGGAAATCAATAAAAGATGGGATACCTGGCAACTACTTTTTTCTGAATAAGATGAGACCAGGTCTATGTTCATGGATAAAAAAAATTTGCCTCAAGCTAGGCCCTCTGGATACCCACTTTTTCACCATGAAAATCTGAGAATTTTTCCTTTTTTAACAACTCAGAATGTAATTTTCAATTACAATTGAGTTTTGAGATGATCATGTAAAAATAAAAAGAGTAAATATTGACGGATGCTCCCAAACAACACAAAATATGAAAAAGAAATATTAGCTTCAAACTTAAAGCTACCCTTTCTTTGCATCAGCATGCAAATGCATTAAATCAAAGAAATAAAATAAAAAATAAGTATGACTTGTGATACTATGGAAAATGTGTTGCAGCAAGAAATACTAAAAAAAAGAGGGCAACCACAAACTGAATACATACTGAAACTTAGATAGATAAAAAGTAAGAAAGATAGGAAGTAAGTAAATAACTCCAATAAGAAAAAAATAATTTCATAACTTTGTTGCATGGTAGTCATTATTGTTTGCCATCCAATGAGTCAGCCACAGAAATGGAAGCAAAATGAAAAGAAGTGAATAGGAGTTTCAAGACACAAGAGGCATAGGCTATAAAACATATGAAAATGATAATGAGAAAATTGGTTTTAAAAATCAGACTTTTAGAAGTTTCGAGAACTAACACTTAATAACATTTAGGAACACTTGAAATTGTCACAAATAGGCTAATACTGTGAACCAGAGCATGAAAAAATAAAGATTTACCAACTAAAATGAATGTATAAAGGTGTAATGAAAGTTACTGTGACATATGATGCAAAAGGTATAAATGAGAATTAATAATTTCAGGACAAGAGATATATAACTGATGCATTTTGATTGAATCATCAGTTACACTTATGAAACTTTATCGAACATACATCAATTACATTTTTTGCAGATCTGACATGAATTGAGAAGAAATGTAAGCTCAACATCAGATAGCTTTATAAATCAATTTATAATGAAAAGGCTTCTTGCTCTATAGTCCCAAAGACTAACAAAGTCATTCGGAATACCGTTGAAGCTGAGAAGAAACTTTTATATATAAACTTACATGTCTGTGAGGCAGAGGAAGAGGGGTGTGTAGGAGAGGATGTGGTAGAAGAAAAGGTGGGTGTAGGAGAGGATGTGGTAGGAGAAGAGGAGAGTGTAGGAGAGGATTTGGTAGGAAAAAAGTGGGTGTCGGAGAGGATGTGGTAGAAGATGTGGTAGAATATTTAGATTGCCTGTTGCAACAGGTAAAGTGAGATGGAGGAGAGGTGTGCACAGGGGACATGCCAGAAAATTTGGATTCAAACTGCAAAAAGCATTTGACTGGGGTAGAGAGAGCATAGAGGTAGGGTGAAAATGGGTAGAAGAAATAGGGAGGAGGGGGAGATGTTGAGACATCTTGGGAAAAGGGAATGGAGCAGAATAAATGATAGCATTGGAGTAGAAGGTGAGAAAAAAAGCTTGCGGTGAGCTTCCAGTTTGGATCTGAGGGAGGTCACTTCTATAGAAGCTAATCTTTGCAATAATGGTGTAGGACTTAGAGCAGAATCTTGATGGAGTAGTGCAGCACTGTACTGATACTGCATAGGAGGAGGAGATGGCATGGAGGATGTTGGAAGCGAGGAAGGGGCATATTCTGAAGACTAAGTAATGACCTGGGTAGACGATTTGAAGTGAATAAAGTTGACAGCAAGCATTGAGGACGGGGTAGTACTAACAGTAATCGGAACCTTGATCACAGGAGAGGTAGGGGTCAAGAAATCAGAGAAGTCAAACTTAGGCTAGCTGATGAAGGGGCAAGCCCAACCTATGCACCGCATGCCCGGGATGTTGGCTACTTCCGGTGTGGTTCAATTGGTTTTGTGTACGTCTAGGACCTGACTTGTGCCTGATTGCCCAGCCAGATGTAGGTCTGCCTCCCAGAAGCTCAGGTTTGACAAGCCAAATGGCTCTGGTCCTGAGAGCATCCCTAGGTAGCCTGCATCCCATTTTGGTTCAATTACTATGACACTCTCCCTGGGGTCAAACCGAGTTGGCTAGCATATTGTATAGGTACATGAATGAGGAAACTACCATATTACTTTTAAAGCCCAGGTCCAGTTAGTTTTTGGGCAGTGCACGTGAGACCCACTAACATGTGGTTAGGTAAACCACTAGTATGTGCCTGGCTACACTTGTGTAGGCTTTTGCTTCTTGCAATCAAGCATATGGCATTTGAAAATGATTTTGTGTATAGATTTGAATTGTGAATGTTCAAAAAACACTTTTATACCAATATCAGAAAAAAAAAAAAAAAAAAATCAGTGATTTAACCCATTACTGCCAGTATATTTTGAAGCCGAAAATAAAAGTTTCTGGGTAGCTACAAAATCAGCATGCGGGGCTGGCCCAGATTCTGCCCGTGCACCGGCCGCGACCAGCTGATGAGTTGGAGCGCAAGAACCAATACTGTGTCACACTAGCGGGACGCCCAGCAATTTTTTTCTGGATGTCTCGTATGTGGGACACCTGTTGAAAGTGGGTTAATATGAAATATTTTGTGAAATATATCTCAAAAAAAAAAAAAAAAATTGAAGTTTTGTGTTCTTTCACACATGAAATATGCTTCTGTTGAGACTCCCTGGTAATATGTTGTAGATTACAAAAGGATCTGTATGTATAGTGAGAACAAGCACTAATGTTTGGAAATTGCTATTTAAGTAATAATTACAATATATCCATCAGACTTCACTCAATGGTTGGTACTTTACATCATCGGAAAATCTGATTTGATTTGAAATTGGTCTTTTTGCTGTAAAGGGCACCTAAATTTGGATTTTTGGACTTCGGAGATATAAGCTAGATACCGATTATTTCATGTTGAAGATGGTAGTACACAGGTATACCCACTCTGAAATAAAAACTATATGGAATTTTGAGCTCATTTGTATGCAATCTTTTGTCTGGAGTTGAAAAAGCTATCGCATCCCTTTCATAAAGTTCCAATAAAAAATATTACATTTAGACGTTACTGTAGGTCTTAGGTACCGTAAATACACAAATATCCAACCACACCTAGGTGTCCGATGAATTAATGCACTTCTTAGCAAAGATAATGGGTGCAAATGACTAAAAACCAACTCTACACTTGTTTCACATTGAAAACTGTAACTTTAGAAAATTGTCAAAGAAAATGGTTTGATGGGGATAACTATTTTATTTCTTTACATATAAAAGTCAATGTAGGCCTGCTAAATGACTAAATGATTAAATTTTTTAACCTTGTGTGCGCGTGTTTACATACATATTATCCTCCTCGAAAATTATAAACACTCAGTGAGCATGTCCCAATTGCCCTGTGTGGAGAAATGGGAAAGATTCAACCTTGGTAAGTCAAATTCCATGTGCTTTATATATATGCTTTTAGAATTCACAAAATTTAACCACCTTGTTGTATTCATGCTAGTGCTTTATAGCTAGGACGATTTTCTACTGATTTTGCCATCCTCAGTTCTCCTTTACTTCAAAATTGGTGAAAAAAAATAAAAAGAACTTTAGATTTGTTGTTTCAATGGTTTATTGTATTTATTAAACTTTTCAGATAGATATATCAACTTTTATAACCAAAGAAGAAGAAGAAGAAGAAGAAAAAAAAAAAACACCTTTACAGAATATCGTCCCTATTGAAAACAATAATTCCAAATGACTTTGTAATCATCGCATTGCAAAGTAACTAAATAAGTTATATATATATATATATATATATATATATATATATATATATATATATATATATATATATATATATATATATATATATATATGTATAACATCATTAGACTTTACGAAAAATAACAGGGATAACAAACTTTGTCCAATATATAGAACATCACATATCCGTTCTTTGTTTGCACAAGCTTTGGTACACCAGAACTCTTGCAAGTTTCGTGCGATTCGAACGCCGTTTATTGCTTTCGCTAGAGCATCAGAATCCTGAGGCCGAGTAAATAGCCTTTTTTTGAAATTTGGAATAAATAAAAAACATAATTAACAATAAAAAGTGACCCCCCCCCCCCCCCAAAAAAAAGGCAATTTAAAAAACTGGTTATTTACACAGCTTTAATAAAGGGTAGATCTAACACAAGTTTTTTGGGAGGATAAATCAGGAATAAAATGCAACCTGTGAGATGCACCAAAGACAATAAAAAAAGTAATATTTTCGACTTTTGGGGGGACGAGGTTAAAACTATATGAGACAAAGCGCAGTTATATAAACTATATTATGCAAGAACAATCCATGAATTATCTCTAACTGATATCTTTTTTTATGATGAAATGAGTAAAGCAAGGTAGGCATTCTCAGGGACAGTTCCCCTTAGTGATTTTAACCTTTTATAGACCAGCATGACAACTTCATTGTGCAAGGATCTGCTGGCTGAGAATCAGATAGAATAAGTGTAGTACCCTCTGTGTTTA
>NC_091552.1:26316629-26329129 GCF_042767895.1 Penaeus vannamei
TCTCTCTCACTCACACACTCTCTCTCTCTCACTCACACACACTCTCTCTCTTTCTCACTCACACACACTCTCTCTCTCTTTCTCACTCACACACACTCTCTCTCTCTTTCTCACTCACACACACTCTCTCTCTCTTTCTCACTCACACACACTCTCTCTCTCTCACTCACACACTCTCTCTCTCTCACTCACACATTCTTTCTCTCTCACTCCCCTTTCACACTCTCTCTTTCTCACTCACACACACTCTCTCTCTCTTTCTCACTCACACACACTCTCTCTCTCTTTCTCACTCACACACACACTCTCTCTCTTTCTCACTCACACACACTCTCTCTCTCTTTCTCACTCACACACACTCTCTCTCTCTTTCTCACTCACACACACTCTCTCTCTCTTTCTCACTCACACACACTCTCTCTCTCTCTCACTCACACACTCTCTCTCTCTCTCACTCACACACACACTCTCTCTCTCTCTCTCACTCATACACACTCTCTCTCTCTCACACACACTCACTCACTCACTCACTCTCTCTCTCTCTCTCTCTCTACACACACACACACACTCTCTCTCTCTCTCTCTCTCTCTCTCTCTCTCTCTTTCCTGCATTTCCATACATAAGATTAAAAGGCACACAAGACCTAGCCAAGAGATGGTAATAACCAACTTGATTTGAGTTCAAAGGATGAATATGGTTAGTTGAACTTCCTTCTTACTTTTTTTCTGAATAATACATTCTTAGTTCATGATATGCCTTCAGGAACCTGAACACTTATTAAGCTATAGAGTATTTGTATATGCAAAGTAATCTCTTAATCACACTAACCAGAGGAAATAAAATAAAGGCCAAGTTCCACTAGCTAGACTCAGTCCTGGTCTCAGTTACCTTTGGCTGCCCAGCTTCCTGCCTCAGTTTTACAACAAGTCTACTTCCACAGGCTTGGCATATCTTGGCTGGTATCGTAACTGTACAAAAATACTAAATAAATTCCTGAGATGACCACAGACAGCAGATCCTCACTAGACACAAAAAATAAGCAAGATCTGGGCATTACCACTGTTTTGGCCCTGGCCTGGCCAAAATGGTGATAATCCCGAAAATTGAGCCACATCCTAGAGTTAGATAAGACCAGCTGAACTATGGCAACACAAGTATACATTTCTCGTTCCACACAGAGAATGCGCTCACCTTCTTGATGCTAAGGTTCCGGTGATGAATTGTGCTCAGGGCATAAACTTCCAGTGCAATGTTGAAGTCAGATGTAAGATGATGCAAAGACATTAGATTAGGGAAAGTGACGGCACCATCAACTACACACTCAGGTGTTGTAAGCAGCTGTGAGGATATGACCTGGTCGCGGTGCTTCACAAGGACCATCAGATGATAAATGGTATCACCTGGAAAAGAAGTAATTTCCAGACAATCTGCTATAATTTTACAATAATATTGTTTACCACTTACCACTATAAAAAAAAATCTTGATTAGTTATTTATTAAAAAACATAGATTTAACTGTATTTTAATATATGCAGCAGAGATACTTTAACAGCAAATAGCCATAAGAAAACTGACCACTGATCCCCTTCTTAATGAAGTCCTGCTTGAGAGGAACTGATATCCTGGATATGCTGATAGAGCCTTGGCAACAATCCTCATCCCCTGGCCAACTGCGCTGAGCCAAGGCACCCTCAGTCTTCAGTCTCTGGTTGTGGTAAGCAGAAAATATTCTATACTCTTCTATAAACTGAGGCAAGCATGTTTCTGTTCAACTAACTTTATTGGCACCCCAGCACATTTCAGTATTACACTGAGGGCTCCAGTCATTCATCAATTCATGATGTGACCAACATGAGAAAACCTTCTGAGGGCTAGGGTGACAAAAAGGACTTACCACAAGTGCACAAACCTCTTGGAGTTTCATTAGACCCACTTGGCATTTAGAGAGAGGCCTTTCCATTCCCATTACATGTGTGAGCCATGACTGGAAGAGCACTGGCTCCTAGGTGGAAGCCATTTTTTTGCTCATTAACCCCTTGGATCTGGATAACAAGACCCTCCCGTCATAGAAAAAACTGAGCTAAGTTACGGGTGACGTGACCATTCCGCCAGGAAAAAAAAAAATAATAATTAAAATAAATAAATAAATAAATAAAAAAAGGTGGCTAAGGAGAGTGTGACACTGCTATCCCATCATGGGACAGTTCATGACTTCATTATAGTGTTGAAAGAAATGGATTTTTAGAATAGAGAGAGGACTTGGAAGAGAGGGAGATAAGTAGGAAGATGATTTTTTTTCAAAGACTTTGTTCTAGCAATGGGAGGGGATGGGAGGAGGATGGGGAAGGTGGGAGGGGATGGGAGGAGGATGGGGAAGGTGGGAAGGGATAGAAGGAGGATGGGGAAGATGGGAGAGGATGTGGAAGGTGGGAGGGGATGGGAGGAGGATGAGGAAGGTGGGAGGGGGTGGGAGGAGGATGGAGAAGGTGGGAGGGGATGGGAGGAGGATGGGGAAGGTGGGAGGGAATGGAAGGAGGATGTGGAAGGTGGGAGGGGATGGGAAGGAGGATGGGGAAGATGGAAGGGGATGGGGGAGGAGGATGGGGAAGATGGGAGGGGATGGGATGAGGATGGGGAAGGTGGGAGGGAATGGGAGGGAGGAGGATGGGGAAGGTGGGAGGGAATGGAAGGAGGGATGTGGAAGGTGGGAGGGGATGGGAGGAGGATGGGGGAAGGTGGTAGGGGATGGAGGAGGATGGGGAAGGTGGGAGGGCATGGGAGGAGGATGGGGAAGGTGGGAGGGAATGGGAGGAGGATGGGGAAGGTGGGAGGGGATGGGAGAGAGGAGGATGGGGAAGGTGGGAGGGAATGGGAGGAGGATGTGGAAGGTGGGAGGGGATGGGAGGAGGATGGGGGAAGGTGGGAAGGGATAGGAGGAGGATGGGGAAGATGGGAGAGGGATGTGGAAGGTGGGAGGGGATGGGAGGAGGATGGGGAAGGTGGGAGGGGATGGGAGGAGGATGGGAAAGGGTGGGAGGGGATGGGAGGAGGATGGGGAAGGTGGGAGGGGATGGGAAGGAGGATGGGGAAGGTGGGAGGGAATGGGAGGAGGATGGGGAAGGTGGGAGGGGATGGGAGGAGGATGGGGAAGGTGGGAGGGGATGGGAGGAGGATGGGGAAGGTGGGAAGGGATAGGAGGAGGGATGGGGAAGATGGGAGAGGATGTGGAGAAGGTGGGAGGGGATGGGAGGAGGATGGGGGAAGGTGGGAGGGGATGGGAGGAGGATGGAGAAGGTGGGAGGGGATGGGAGGAGGATGGGGAAGGTGGGAGGGAATGGGAGGAGGATGGGGAAGGTGGGAGGGAATGGAAGGAGGATGTGGAAGGTGGGAGGGGATGGGAGGTGGAGGATGGGGAAGATGGGGTGGAGGGGATGGGATGAGGATGGGGAAGGTGGGAGGGAATGGGAGGAGGATGGGGGAAGGTGGGAGGGAATGGAAGGAGGGATGTGGAAGGTGGGAGGGGATGGGAGGAGGATGGGGATGGTGGTAGGGGATGGGAGGAGGATGGGGGGAAGGTGGGTGGGCATGGGAGGAGGTATGGGGATGGTGGGAGGGAATGGGAGGAGGATGGGGAAGGTGGGAGGGGATGGGAGGAGTGATGGGGAAGGTGGGAGGGAATGGGAGGATGTGGAAGGTGTGGGGAGGGGATGGGAGGAGGATGGGGGAAGGTGGGAGGGGATAGGAGGAGGATGGGGAAGGTGGGAGGGCATGGAGGAGGATGGGGAAGATGGGAGGGGATGGGAGGAGGATGTGGAAGAGGTGGGATGGGAGGGAAGGAGGATGGGGGGAAGGTGGGAGGGGAATGGGAGGAGGATGGGGGAAGGTGGGAGGGGATGGGAGGGAGGAGGATGTGGAAGGTGGGAGGGGATAGGAAGAGGATGGGGTAAAGAGTGGGAGAGGATGTGGAAGGTGGGAGGGGATGGGAGGGGAGGATGAAGGGGAGAGGTGGGAGGGAATGGGAGGGAGGAGGATGGGGAAGGTGGGAGGGAATGGGAGGAGGAGGAAGGTGGGAGGGGATGGAAGGAGGATGGGGAAGGTGGGAGGGGATGGGAGGGGAGGATGGGGAAGGTGGGAGGCAATGGGAAGAGGGATGGGGAAGGTGTGGGAGGGAATGGGAGGAGGATGGGGAAGGTGGGAGGGGAATGGGAGAGGAGGATGTGGAAGGTGGGAGGGGATGGAGGAGGAGGATGAGGGGAAGGTGGGAGGGCATGGGAGGAGGGGATGGGGAGAAGATGGGAGGGGATGTGGAAGGTGGGTTGGGAGGGAAGGAGGATGGGGAAGGTGGGAGGGAATGGGAGGTGAGAGGATGGGGAAAGGTGGGAGGAGGATAAGAGAGGGGGAAGGTGGGAGGGGATGGGGAAGGTGGGAGGGGATGGGAGGAGGATGTGGAAGGTGGGAAAGGGGATAGGAGGAGGATGGGGAAGATGGGGAGAGGATGTGGAAGGGTGGGAGGGGATGGGAAGGAGGGATGGGAAGGGTGGGAGGGGATGGGTGGAGGTTGGAGGAAGGTGGGAGGGGATGGGAGGAGGATGGGGAAGGTGGGAGGGAAATGGAAGGTGGATGTGGAGGTGGGGAGGGGAGGGGAGGAGGATGGGGAAGATGGAAGGGGATGGGAGGGGAGGTTGGGGAAGATGGGAGGGGATGGGATGAGGATGGGGAAGGTGGGAGGGAATGGGAGGAGGATGGGGAAGGTGGGAGGGAAATGGAAAGGAGGATGTGTGAAGGTGGGAGGGTATGGGAGGAGGATGGGGAAGGTGGTAGGGGATGGGGAGGAGGATGGGGGAAGGTGGGAGGGCATGGGAGGAGGGATGGGGAAGGTGGGAGGGAATGGGAGGAGGATGGGGAAGAGGTGGGAGGGGATGGGAGGAGGATGGGGAAGGTGGGGAGGGAATGGGAGGATGTGGAAAGGTGGGAGGGAATGGGAGGATGTGGAAGGTGGGAGGGGATGGGAGGAGTAGGGGGAAGGTGGGAGGGGATAGGAGGATGGGGAAGGTGGGGAGGGCATGGGAGAGGATGGGGAAGATGGGAGGGATGGAGAGGATGTGGAAGACAGGATGGGAGGGAAGGAGGATAGGGAAGGTGGGAGGAATGGGGAGGAGAATGGGGGGAAGGTGGGAGGGGATGGGAGGAGGATGTGGGTGGGAGGGGATAGGAAGGAAGGATGGGGGAAGATGGAGAGGATGTGGAGTGGGGAGGGGATGGGAGGATGGGGGAAGGTGAGGAGGGATGGGAGGAGGATGGGGGGAAGGTGGGGAGGGGAATGGGAGGAGGGATGGGGAAGGTGGGAGGGAATGGGAAGGAGGAGGAAGGTGGGAGGGGATGGAAGGAGGATGGGAAGGTGGGAGGGGATGGGAGGAGGATGGGGAAGGTGGGAGGGCAATGGGAAGAGGATGGGGAAGGTGGGAGGAATGGGAGGAGGATGGGGAAGGTGGGAGGGAATGGAAGGAGGATGTGGAAGGTGGGGAGGATGGGAAGGAGGATAGAGGGGAAGGTGGGAGGGCATGGGAAGGAGGATGGGGGAAGATGGGGAGGGGATGTGGAAGGTGGGTTGGGAGGGAAGGAGGATGGGGAAGGAGTGGGAGGAATGGGAGGAGGATGGGGAAGATGGGGAGGGGATGGGAGGAGGGATGTGGAAGGTGGAGATGGGAGGAAGGAGGATGGGGGAAGGTGGGAGGAATGGGAGGAGGATGGGGGAAGGTGGGGAGGGCATGGGAAGGTGGATGGGAGGTGGGGAGGAATGGGAGGAGGAGGAGGAAGGTGGGAGGGGATGGAAGGAGGATGGGGGAAGGTGGAAGGGGATAGGAGGAGGATGTAGAGAAGGTGGAGGGATGGGAGGAAGGATGAGGAGTGGGAGAGATCAGGAAGGAGGATGGGGAAGGTGGGAAGGCATGGGGGAGGAGGATGGGGAAGATCGGAGGATGGAAGGAGGATGGGGAAGGTGGAGGGGATAGGAAGGAGGATGTGTGGAAGGTGGGAGGGGATGGGGGAGGAGGATGTGGAAGGTGGGGAGGGGATGGGAGGATGTGGAAGGTGAAGGAGGGGATGGGAGGAGGATCGGAAGGTGGGATGGGATGGAAGGAGGATGGCGAAGATGGGAGGGGATGGAAGGAGGATGGGGAAGGTGGGAGGGGATGGGATGAGGATGGGGAAGGTGGGAGGGGATGGGATGAGGATGGGAAGGTGGGAGGGATGGAAGGAGGATGGGGAAGGTGGGAGGGGATGGAAGGAGGATGGGGAAGGTAGGGAATGGATGACGTGGAAGGTGGGAGGAATGGAGATGTGGAAGGTGGGAGGATGGGAGGAGGATGGGGAAGGTGGAGGGATAGGAGGAGGATGGGGAAGGTGGGAGGGCATGGGAGGAGGATGGGGAAGATGGGAGGGGATGGGAGGAGGATGTGGAAGGTGGGATGGGAGGGAAGGAGGATGGGGAAGGTGGGAGGAATGGGAGGAGAATGGGGAAGGTGGGAGGGGATGGGAGGAGGATGTGGAAGGTGGGAGGGATAGGAAGAGGATGGGGAAGATGGGAGAGGATGTGGAAGGTGGGAGGGGATGGGAGGAGGATGGGGAAGGTGGGAGGGGATGGGAGGTGGATTGGGGAAGGTGGAGGGATGGGAGAGGATGGGGAAGGTGGGAGGGAATGGGAGGAGGAGGAAGGTGGGAGGGATGGAAGGAGGATGGGGGGAAGGTGGGGAGGGATGGGGTGAGGTTGGGGTTGTGGTGGCAATGGGAAGAGGATGGGGAAGGTGGAGGGATGGGAGGAGGATGGGGAAGGTGGGAGTGGATTGGAAGGAGGATGTGGAAGGTGGGAGGGGATGGGAGGAGGATGGGAAGGTGGGAGGCATGGGAGGAGGATGGGGATGAGGGAGGGGATGTGGAAGGTGGGTTGGGAGGGGTAGGAGGATGGGGATGGTGGGTGGGATGGGAGGAGGGGGGGAAGATGGGAGGGGATGGGAGGAGGTTGTGGGTAGGTGGGATGGGTGGGAAGGAGGATGGGGAAGGTGGGAGGGGAATGGGAGGTGGTTGGGGGGAAGGTGGTGAGGGCTTGGGGGAGGTGGATGGGGAGTGGTGGGAGGGAATGGGAGGAGGAGGAGGAAGGTGGGAGGGGATGGATGGTGGATGGGGAGGGTATGATAGAGGAGGAGGATTGTGGAAGGTGGAAGGGGATAGGAGGGAGGATGTAGAAGGTGGGTGGGGATGGGGTGGTGAGGAGGATGAAGGTGGTTGGGGGGATGGATGGAGGATGGGGAGAAGGTGGGATGGATGGTGGAGGAATGGGGAAGATCGGAGGGGATGGGAAGGAGGATGGGGAAGGTGGGAGGGGATTGGGAGGAGGATGTGGAAGGTGGGAGGGGATGGGAGGGAGGATGTGGAAGGTGGGAGGGGATGGGAGGAGGATGTGGAAGGTGGGAGGGGATGGGAGGAGGATGCGGAAGGTGGGATGGGATGGGAGGAGGGGATGGCGAAGATGGGAGGGGATTGGAAGGAGGATGGGGAAGGTGGGAGGGGATGGGAGATGAGGATGGGGAAGGTGGGAGGGGATGGGATGAGGATGGGGAAGGTGGAGGGATGGAAGGAGGATGGGAAGTGGGAGGGGATGGAAGGAGGATGGGAAGGTGGGAGGGGATAGGAGGAGGTTGTGGAAGGTGGGAGGGGATAGGGGGAGGATGTGGAAGGTGGGAGGGGATGGAGGAGGATGGGGAAGATGGGAGGGGATGAAGGAGGATGGGGAAGGTGGGAGGGGATAGGAGGAGAATGTGGAAGGTGGGAGGGGATAGGGAGGAGAATGTGGAAGGTGGGAGGGGGATAGGGGGAGGATGTGGAAGGTGGGAGGGGATGGGAGGAGGATGTGGAAGGTGGGAGGGGATGGGAGGAGGATGTGGAAGAGTGGGAGGGGATGGGATGGAGGATGTGGAAGGTGGGAGGGGGATGGGAGGAGAGATGGCAAAGATGGGGAGGGGATGGAAGGAGGATGGGGATGGTGGGAGGGGATAGGAGGAGGTTGTGGAAGGTGGGAGGGGATAGGGGGAGGATGTGGAAGGTGTGAGAGGGGATGGGAGGAGGATGGGGAAGATGGGAGGGGATGGAAGGAGGATGGGGAAGGTGGGAGGGGATAGGAGGAGTGATGTGGAAGGTGGGAGGGTGATAGGGGGAAGGGATGTGGAAGGCCTTCCCCATCCTCCATTCCATCCCCTCCCATCTTCGCCATCCTCCTCCCATCCCCTCCCACCTTCCAATCCTCCTCCCATCCCCTCCCACCTTCCCCCATCCCTCCTCCCATCCCCTCCCACCTTCCCCATCCTCATCCCAATCCCCTCCCACCTTCCCCATCCTCATCCCATCCCCTCCCACCTTCCCCATCCTCCTTCCATCCCCTCCCACCTTCCCCATCCTCCTCCTTCCATCCCCTCCCACCTTCCCCCATCCTCCTCCCATCCTCTCCCCACCTTCCACATCCTCTCCCATCCCCTCCCACCTTTCCCCCCCATCCTCCTTCCATCCCCTCCCACCTTCCCCATCCTCAAATCCCATCCCCTCCCACTACTTCCCCATCCTCATCCCATCCCCTACCACCTTCCTCATCCTCCTCCCATCCCCTCCCACCTTCCACATCCTCCTTCCATCCCCTCCCACCTTCCCCATCCTCCTTCCCTCCCCTCCCATCTTTGTCATCCTCCTCCCATCCCCTCCCACCTTCCACATCCTCCTCCCATCCCCTCCCACCTTCCACATCCTCCTCCCATCCCCTCCCACCTTCCACATCCTCCTCCCATCCCCTCCCACCCTTCCACATCCTCCCCTATCCCCTCCCACCTTCCCCATCCTCCTTCTATCCCCTCCCATCTTCGCCATCCTCCTCCCATCCCCTCCCACCTTCCGCATCCTTCTCCCATCCCCTCCCACCTTCCACATCCTCCTCCCATCCCCCTCCCACCCCTTCTACATCCTCCTCCCATCCCCTCCCACCTTCCACATCCTCCTCCCATCCCCTCCACACCTTCTCCATCCTCCTCCTATCCCCTCCCATCTTCAGCCATCCCTCCTCCCACGCCCTCCCACCTTCCACATCCTCCTCCCATCCCCTCCCACCTTCCCCATCTCTCCTCCCATCCTCCTTCTATCCCCTCCCACCTTCCCCATCCTCCTCTCCCATCCCCTCCACCTTCCCCCCCCCATCCTCCTATCCATCCCCTCCACCTTCCACATCCTCCTCCCATCCCTATCACCTTCCACATCCTCCTCCATCCTCCTCCCATCCCCTCCCAATTCCTTCCCCATCCTCCTCCCATCCCTCCACCTTCCACACATCCTCCTTCCATCCCCTCCCACCTTCCCCATCCTCCTTCCATCCCCTCCCATCTTTGCCATCCTCCTCCCATCCCCTCCCACCTTCCACATCCTCCTCCCATCCCCTCCCACCTTCCACATCCTCCTCCCATCCCCTCCCACCTTCCACATCCTCCTCCCATCCCCTCCCACCAGCCTCTGGTGATGGTTGACAATAATGTCAGGATGAAGGGGATGGACATGAGGGACCAGCTGGCTCAGTCTTATTCATCCTTTTGGAAGTCCAAGTGGACTACAAAAGTCTTTTACAAACTGATAGTGATGGCAGTCGTCAATTCTTTCTCGGTGCACAAAGCACTGGGAAGGATTTGACTCAATGGGCCTTCAGAAAGGGGTTCATTCATGAGCTCCTCCACAGAGCATATCATCCGTGAGCCAAACTTGGGAGAGGGCTGTCTCCAGGAAGGAAACAACGTCCACACTCAGGCAAAGAAAAGAAACGAGCCATTTGTGGCCACTGCCAAGTGGCACTTTGCCAATACGGTTGTTTTAAGGCCTATCATAACCTTGAAAATTATGAATATACATAAATAAAAACATGTAAAAAATAAATACATATTTGCTTATCCTTCATTGGCACAATACTTTTTATACTGTACATAATGTAAAATATTTGGAGATATAATCTGAAGTGCAATCAACTACTGTTTTGATCTAGCATAGGTGAATGTATATTTTTGAAAAATAAACAGTGCAAAAGTAGAAATACAATATCACCTGTATTGCATAGTGCGTAAACAATTTTGAGATAAAACAGTCTTCTCAACAACAATAGTATATCACTAGCATAATAAAGCATAACAAATGACAAATGTAGACCTCGAAAATTGCGAAACAGAAAAAACTCGTCTGCAGAAAATAGCAGATCATCTTTATTCCTGCACTGTCTAAGCTACTTGAACAGATAATGTGATGTATAAACAACAAAAAGAATCTATTACTCTTTTTATATAGCTTAATTAAGTAAACAATATTTTTTAGATCAGAATGAATATGAAAATATTGGAAAGACACTAATAACACAGTATCACCTGCTTTGCGCAGAGGATAAACTATATGCAAAGATTTTATGGAATCTGCATAATGAAAACAGACTATTGGCCACATGATACAGCATAAGAAATTATGAACACAGTTCTCATAAATTATCATTATAGCAAAAATGCATCTACGAAAATGTCACCAAGAACGGGGTCACGGAGGTTTGATACAGCGTGTGAATACTCATTTGGGCTGGGCATACACATCATGCTCCCAGGAGAGTGGCTGCCAAGGTATTTTGGTCTGCACACGAGCACCAACATAACTGGATCCAAGGGGTTTAAAATTACACAAATAACAAAATTACTTATTACCTAAAGGGATGATATGGAGTATGTGCACGCAAAACAGTCTATTACCATCTGGATAAGGCAAATCAAATTACGAATGTGGTCACTGGAAAATGGTAAATACACTAAAAACGCTTATGAATAAAAACATAAAATGACATTGTAATGGGAAGGCATTAAATCATGTCACCGTAAACGAGTGTTGTATGACCCCAGCCTACAAGTAACACACCCGGCAGAGCAGCCACTTACGTAAGCCTATAATCAGTATTTTGTTCCATGTGATTGCTGTGAAGCAACCTGATCAAAAGGGTAAGAATTATCACAAGTGGAAAAAACAAGTTATGTATAACATATTCTTAATCTTTGGATGTCAGCTAAAGATTTATAAATTGTCAATCTTTATCTACAGTTTATCACTATGCAATTATTTTTAAAATATTACCAAATAAGTAAGTATTATTGCTCTGAAAGACAGACAGTTTTGGCCAGGCCATGATAGAGATAAATGGCAGATATTCATCAAAGGGCACATCCAACCACTATACACAAATAAAAATGATTGTTGTAGTTGTTATTTGGAATTATTATGTGTAGAAAGACAATTTACCCAACCGCCCCAATTTATGTGTGGTCCCCTGTAGCTTTTTGTGAATTTTGTTACATACAGATGGCTCCATATGTACTCAGCCACTAAAGAGTCTCTAATGATCGTGCCTCAGTTACCCATTCCTTGAAATGGCAGGAAAATGTGTTTTTCCCTCTAACACTATTCACAAAGGTGCCATTATTCTTATTGATATTATGATTACTAAAATGTTATCATATTATCAATAACATTAAAGACAATAAAAGAATATAAAAGAACACTCCCAAAAATCAAAGAAAATGGTAAACAGGTGATATAGGTAGTACTAATAACTGATTCCTTGGTGACTAAGTACTTGTAGAGCCATCTATGTGTAAAGATAACGAATAAACGTTTATAACTGTAGGCATGGAAGGTATTCTTGCCAAATGTGGTGATGGCAACATTTCCATAAATACTCAAAGGACAACCAACCTGGATTTCATTGAGAGCAGTCTGCCTTTTCTGACTAGCTAAGAGCAGCAGCTTCTCGGCCTCAACGTGCTGCGGAGTGCCTTGCTGTTCCACACGTTGCAGCACCACTGTGATGGCATTGGATGCCTGTGATATTACACGCTGCTGTTCCTCCACCTGCAGAGTAATAGCCATTAGCAGCTTGAAATCCCATACTGAGAAAATAAATTTGATCAACTAATAAAGAACAATATTAAATTCAATGGATAGTTAAACAAATGCAGCATATGTAAGAGGTTGAA
Organism: Penaeus vannamei; assembly: GCF_042767895.1. NCBI lineage: Eukaryota > Metazoa > Arthropoda > Malacostraca > Decapoda > Penaeidae > Penaeus > Penaeus vannamei. The sequence goes on from NC_091552.1 coordinate 26,328,711, forward strand.
TTTTCAATGAATTCAAATCAAATAACATTTGTGTTTGTCACATGAGTCTCACCTCCTCCTGGAGCTCCCTGATCCGTGCACTAACAGTGACAGAAGGACTCACTGCTGGCTCTGGCGTTGGTGACCTCAAATCAGGCCGACGAACTATTTGTCTTACTGGCGTGTACGTCACTTCCTATTAATTCAATTACTTCTTAACATATGCATGACTACTCAATAAAATAATGCATCAAAAACTCTAAGTCATTTACACTGGAGAGGATGTGATACACCTTTGCTAAACCTACAACATATTTTTCAAAAGGACATACACAATGTCAGGGTTTCCTATCATTGTGTAAAATTTCCTTTCAACTAACACAAATAACAAAAATTACATATAAACGGATTATGAAATATGCTTTAGCAAAAGAACCTTA
>NC_091552.1:26371060-26373560 GCF_042767895.1 Penaeus vannamei
TAACTGACCACGAAGCCAATCAGGCAGTCTCTCCCGGAAGGTACGCCAACATTAGACAGCATTCCCAGTGTCTTGAGGATAGTCGCATACTGCTGCACTGCCAGTTCCACTGCACGAAAGAAGTCCTGTGGCCCCTCACCGAGCCAAGCATTTCATGGAAATGCTGAGCCGTGGCCATACCACGAAACTGGTCCTGGAGCCAACAAGGCATATCCACTTACCTTGCTGCGTGCCATGCTTATGTAAGCCTTGGAGGTGGCAGGCCGGGTTGCAAGCTTGATGCTGGAAATCCAGGACTTCAGCTCCTGGTCTGCTGGGTAGTGTAGAACGATGACAGGTGTGATCACACAGCTGAGCCGGCACTGACTTGGAGTAGGATGTAGGCATGCAATCAGCAGCTACTGGAAATGCCATGTTTAGATGGGCAGGGGGCTGTGATACTGGTTTAGCATGCTGTAGTGGTGGCCCATATTGTGTCAACTGAGGCAGCACTGAGGGCTGCAGACGGGCTGCAGGCCCTGTTACAGACCCCGATGATATGGGCGGTGATGGTCACGATATGGCCACAGATAAGGCAGCTGGTTCCTTAGAGGTAGCGGCCACGACCCACTGATGTCCTTGGGTATGTCTCCTATCCCCTGAATCAGCATCTGGCTGGTCATCCACTGCAGGAGTCAAGTACGAGGCTACAAGTGCAGGACACTGCGAACCTACAGTTACTGGTGGAGGCGGATGTTGCAGGTCTGGACGGCTGACAAGTGTGGTAGTATAGTGGTAGCGGCTGGCAATATCCCCTTGGTAGCGGTGGACGGTGCAGGCTGCTGGCCTTTCAGGAGTCGGCAACACCTGCATCTGAGCCTGTATCTGTGACTGCATCTATATCTGATCCTGCATGCAGGCCAACTGGTCCCCTACCTGCGGTCCCAAATGGTGCATAAGCCAGGCCTCCAATTGGGCCAGTTGTGCTTGCGGCAGTTCCAGGCCACTAGCCGCAACTGCCCCGGCATCAGACAACACACCCCCGAAACCATAATAATCTAAGCAGGTCTGGGTCTGGTCTAGCGGGTGGTTCATCCTTGGGTCCTGCGTCCTCTGGGGTCAGAAGGCAAGACCCTGGCTGTGATATCTTGCTACAGTGGAGGGCAAAAAGCCCCTGTGAACTGTGAGATGCGCAACCGCAGACTATACAGTACCGGCCTACAGCCCTCCACGTTGCAATGAAAGATATCACTGCACCTTGAGTGCGACACTGGCAGTATATCAACACCTCTGCTGACATACAACTCACAAAAGTATGCCCCATAGCAATAATATAGAAAATTTAATAAAGCAACCTGAGAACTGGTAATGAAATATCAAAGGGCAAAAACGACAAAAATAAGTTTTAAAAAGAATTTTAAAAAATGGCTACTGACTAGGTTTCAAACACACTAAAAAAATCAATAAATAAAAAAAAGAAAATCAAGCAGTAAAAACCTGCTAAAAACAATAAAATTATCCATAAAAAATAAGTATAAAACTAGGAAACACTAAAACCCCATAAATGGATTAGACAGCAAGACCTGCTAACCATAACAAAACACCCATGAAATATACAAAGAAAATAGGTAATATATATATATATATAGCATATATATATATATATATATATATATATATATATATATATATATATATATATATATATAGCATATATATATATATATATATATATATATATATATATGTGTGTGTGTGTGTGTGTGTGTGTGTGTGTGTGTGTGTGTGTGTGTGTGTGTGTGTGTGTGTGTGTGTGTGTAGTCTGCAAGACTTGATAACACCGTGACGAATCGTCGGCGCATGTACTGTTCCCTGGTACTGAGGTGAATGAATAGGCCTCATTGCATGGCCTTGACCAACATGATCTATGATTTATGCGCGTTTAGGTCTGTACGATAAAGGAATAATATTTTACATATTTGTGGGATTTTAACATTGCTATATCATTACTACTCTGAAAGATAACAAGAAGACCAAAATGGTGGCAGAAGTGGAAATCCCTTCCGAAGTCGTAGAGCAGTACGAGCGTGATGGCGCCGTTCTGCTGAAGGGCGTGTTCTCTCCGTCGTGGGTGATCAAGGTTCAGGACGGAATAATGAAGAATCTAGAGAAACCTTCACAATACTCAGAGCGTCTTGTTGTAAGTACAAAACGTATCCCTTTTCGGTTAGTACACGATATCGATACAATGTTTTGAATCACCCCTAGTATTCTTTCTCTATTTTTATCAGACACCTTTAATTAGTCATCATACAGATAATTATAGGTTGAAACCACTTTATTTAGAACATAAAGGTTTCTTTTTGCAGGTTAAAAGTTACCAATCTAAAGGAGCTTATTTAAAAACCCAACCGATTTTCTTTATAAATAACAAGGTTTATTTATCAAACTAAACAGATAACAAAATGGAATTAATGAATAATGATTATATACAGTGCTGCCTTATGTATCGCCATGAGTG
>NC_091552.1:26415899-26445899 GCF_042767895.1 Penaeus vannamei
TGACGGTTTGCTCGACCGCCATGGGTGCACCGCTGTCTTTATTTGTGTCGTGGTCATTTCGGCGACATTGGTGGTGGATGTGAATTCATTCTACGGTCGTGCTGCTTTGGCTGAGAAGGTACGCTGATGCTTGCTCGGCCGTGCGGTGAGAGACGGAGGCTGGATAGATAAGGCACCTGCTGCACCTGAGACTTGTGGAGCACCGTTAGATCTCGGCGTCGCGACGATGTTCCTTGGTAAGCCTGAGTGCCCGTTTTTCTATTTCATCAAGCCTGTTGAGGTTGGTGGGCGCATTAGAATACCAGGCCAACGAGGTATATTCTTGATGTGGTCTGATCTGGGACTTGTACATCGCAAGAATTCCTTGAGGATTCAGGATGTGAGATATACGTCAGAGAGCTGTCACCTTCAGAGAAGCTGTTTTGCAGATCCTGCTTGCGTGTCTGTTAAATCTGAACTCATTGTATATGTCCACACCAAGGATTGAAATAAAGTCCTCGAGTGGAAGGGCGGTGCTTTTCAGTAAGATCTTGTCCTTCATGACGTCTGATGTCAAGCTGACACCTGTTTCAGGATGGACGAAAGGGTAGATGAAATGGCAAACAGAGACCGTTATAATGGGATGAGGAAAAGTTATTTCTCTAACAGTGATATTCTAGGAGCTGGGTATCTCACATACGATGGTACACTGGTAGATAAGGTGGGAGGAGGTGGGCCTCCAGAACGAACACACTCGTTCACCAATGCATTTAAAATTCATGAAGACCTACAGCTGGCTGCATGGTGAAGAAAAAGACTACATGCAGATTAGAATACACCGTAGAACGTCACCAAAAAGTAGGTTGACAAACGACATCGCTGATGTAGCGTCCAACTCGCCTAGCAGTATGTGGAAAAACATCTAAATTACTGGAGAAGAGAAATAGGACATAATGATAATATGAAACGGCGAGTGACCGCGAGACCTGTGATATGTGGAGGTGGATCATCCTGCATGATGTTGGCAAAACAGTACAAAAATGCAACTTTTATAGATATATTGAATTGTTAGAAAAAAATATATACATATGTTCCGCCCATCAGTACGCCGTTATGCCTCTGCCCTTCCAGGAAACAACCATATTCGTGTAGGATAACTGACCTACGAAGGGTTCCATAAATAAAGCCACCTGGAGGTCCTTCGATGACCAGGCAAGGCATGTGACTTAAACCCAATGAAAAAATGTTTGAGAAAATGTTGTCAGTGTTTTCGAAACAGCTAATGGAAAAACCTCCCAACAGTTAATAAATCATACTATCAGGGAATGGGAAGTGCTGCGAAGAAAATCCAGACGTCACAAGAACATTTCGCCTGTCTCGTTGTCTCGTCAATTAAACAATTTTGAATAACGGAACATTGCTTCTTTTACAAACATGATACCCCCCAATATCTGTCTTTCTTTTCTACAGTTAATGCCATTTTTCTTCAAAGATATATATATATATATATATATATATATATATATATATATATATATATATATATATATATATATATATATATACGTGTGTGTGTGTGTGTGTGTGTCTGTGTATTTGTATATATATATATATATATATATATATATATATATATATATATATATATATATATATATGTATGTACGTATGTATGTATGTATATGTTTATATATGTATATGTGTATATAACACCTGAACCTACCCAGCCCCCCAACCAAGATACCATGTAACTTCCTACAAGACAGGAAAGCTAAATTAAGAGTTGGCCAATTAGAAGGGCAGGAATTCCCACTACTGAGTGGAGTTCCACAGGGGAGTGTGCTTTCACCCACACTCTTCATTATATATACATCGCCTACACCCCCCCCCCTGCAACAAACAGCAATTACATAATGTATGCGGACGACATTACGCAAATCATCTTTCATCCTTCACCAAGACAACAATTTATTAGACTCACCAAAGACAGAGCCATAGCGACCATAAATAGATTCGAAGAATGGAAAATAGAAAACAAAAACAAATTTCTGATCATCCCTGCCGCCAGGACAAAACCTGGAAACCCCGATCTTGCCAACTTAGATGTGGGGTTCACAAAAGAAGGGAAACTTCTGGGCTTGAAAATAACAAACACGGGTATTGCAGCACACAAAGAGAGAATCAATATAGCCAACAACGTACTAGCAAAGCTGAAGAGATTCTCGGGATGCCCAGAAGATATAAAAATATACTTGTACAAAATGCTAGTCAGACCAATACATGAATATCCACCAGTCCCTCTAAATACGATGGCCCTATCATCATAGTATAAACTACAGGCAATACAGAACAAAGCTATCCTATGGGCAAAAGGAATAAGGTGGCCCAACCCACGCTCATCAATCAAGGAACTCCACACACTTTACAAAAGACCCAATAAACATAACAATCCACCACCGGGCAACGAGGACATGGGAGTGTCTAGAATACCTTGAGGACGCAAACTATGAAAGCATAAAGGAAGCTCACACATCCACACAGGGCCTAGATGATGGCCTAGAAGCTTGACAAGAATCAGCCCAAACCCCCCAAACCCCATATACTCAAAAGCAAACTGACCATGCCAACCTCTTTCCCACTGGCACACATCTGGCTAGAAGGGATAAGTTATAATGATGAAAATAGCAATAATAATTAGCATAGTAATTATTATAACTGCAATAATGATGATAATAATGATAATTGTGATAATAATGATAATTATGATGATAATGACTATAATGATAGTAATCATAAAAATAATGACATTAATGATAATAATGATGATAATAATAATTATTCAGTCCATTTATAATGAAATAAAGGCTAAAAGTAATAAAATCCCAGATGGCGAAAAAACGGAAAAATCTAACGTATTACAGCCTTTTGAGAGAAATGTTGAAAAAAACGCCTTTTTCGGTTTGTAATGGTAATTAGGATAATTTTAACATTAATTCAGGTAATTATGATGATTTCCATGATAATTCCTTTATTATTGACAATAATAATGACAATTATGATGATAATGACAATAATAATGACAATTATGATGATAATGACAATAATAATAATAATGATAATATGATAATTACAATGATAATTTTGATAATTACTGCAATAATAGCAATAATTAACTCATACTAATAATGGTAATAGAAATAATAACATCATTATCATTATTATGATTATTATTATTGTCATTATTATTTCTAAAATTATTATTATTGTTATTATCATTATAGAAATAGTTATAGGGATGAAAATTGCAATAATAATTAGCATAATAATTATCATAACCGCAATAATGATAATAATGATAATTATGATGATAATAATAATTATTCACTCCATTTATAATGAAATAAAGGAAAAAATTAATAAAATCCACAAAATCGAAAAAATGGCAAAATCTAGCGTAATTATGATGATTTTAACATTAATTCAGGTAATTATGATGATTTTTATGATAAGTCCTTTATTATTGACAATAATGATGATAACTATGATGATAATGACAATAATCATGATAATAATGATAAAATGATAATTAAAAGGATAATTTTGATAATTACTGCAATAATAGCAATAATTAACTCAATTCCAATAATTTTCATACGAATAATGGGAATAGAAATAATAATAACATCATTATCATTGTTATTATAATTATTATTATTGTCATTCTTATATCTAACATTATCATTATTGTTATTATCATTATAAAAATAGTTATAATGATGAAAATAGCAATAATAATTAGCATAATAATTATTATAACTGCAATAATGATGATAATAAGGATAATTATGATGATAGTGACTATTATGATAGTAATAATAAAAATAATGACAATAATGATGATAATAATTATTCAGTCCATTTACAATGAAATAAAGGCTAAAAGTAATAAAATCCCTTAAGTCGAAAAATCAGTAAAATGTAGCCTTCTGAGAAAAACGTCGAAAAAAAACCTTTTTCGCTTTTTAATGGTAATTATGATAATTTTAACATTAATTCAGGTAATTATGATGATTTTCATGATGATTCCTTTATTATTGACAATAATGATGATAATGACGATATTAAAGAAAATAATGATAAAATGATAATTTTAATAATAATTTTGATAATTACTGCAATAATTGCAATAATTAACTCTATTCCAATAATTTTCATGCTAATAATGGCAATAACATTATTGTAATTGTTATCATAATTATTGTTATTGTTATTATTATTTCTAAAATAATCATTATTGTTATTATCATTATAAAAATAGTTGTAATGGTGAAAATAGCAATAATTAGCATAATAATTATAACTGATATAATGATGATAATAATGATATTTATGATGATAATGACTATAATGATAGTAATCATAAAAACAATGACTATAATGATAATGATGATAATAATTATTCAGTCCATTTATAAAGAAATAAAGGCTAAAAGTAATAAAATCCCAAATGCCGAAAAAAACGGCAAAATTTAGCGTATTACAGCTTTTTCAAAGAAACGTCGAAAAAAACATTTTCTCGCTTTTCAGTGGTAATTATGATGATTTTAACACTAATTCACGTAATTATGATGATTTTAACACTAATTCACGTAATTATGATGATTTTCATGATAATTCCTTTATTATTTACAACAATGATGATAATTGTGATGACAATGATAATAATAATGGTAATAATGATAAAATGATGATTTTGATAATTACTGCAATAATAGCAATAATTAACTCTATTCCAATAATTTTCATACAAATAATGGCAATAGAAATAATAACATCATTATCATTGTTATTATGGTTATTATTATTGTCATTATTATTTCTAAAATTATTGTTATTGTTATTATCATTATAAAAAGTTATAGTGATGAAAATTGCAATAATAATTAGCATAATAATTATCATAACCGCAATAATTATGATAATGATAATTGACAGTAAAAATAATATCATTATCATTGCCATTATAATTATTACTATTGTCATTATTATTTCTAAAATTATCATTCTTGCTATTATCATTATAAAAATAGTTATGATGAAAATAGCTATAATAATTAGCATAATAATCATTATAACTGCAATAATGATGATAATAGTGATGATTATCATGATGATAGTCTATAATGATAATAATCATAAGAATAATGACAGTAATGATAATAATGATGATAATAATTATTATCTAATCCTTTTATAATGAAATAAAGGCAAAAAGTAATAAAATCCCAAAGGTCGAAAAAACGGCAAAATCTAGCGTATTACAGCCTTTTGAGAGAAACGTCGAAAAAACCCTTTTCGCTTTTTATTTGTAATTAGGAGTATTTTAACATTAATTCAGGTAATTGTGATGATTTTCATGATAATTCCTTCATTATATGCAATAATGATGGTAATTATGATGATAATGTAAATGATAATGACAATAATAATGATATTGATAAAATCATAATTATAAGGATAATTTTGATAATTACTGCAATAATAGCAATAATCAACTCTATTCCAATAATTTTTAGACTAATAATGACAATGGAAATAATAATAACATCATTATCATTATTGCTATTATCATTATAAAGATAGTTGTGATGATGAAAATAACTGCAATAATTAGCATAATAATAATTATAACTGCAATAATGATGATAATCATGATCATAATGACTATAATGATAATAATTATAAGAATAATGACAGTAATGATAATAATGATGATAATAATCATTATCCAGTCGATTTATAATGAAATAAAGGCCAAAAGTAATAAAATCCCAGAGGTCGAAAAAACGGTAAAATCTAGCCTATTACAGCCTTTTGAGAGAAACGTCGAAAAAAAACCTTTTCCGCTTTTTATTGGTAATTATGAGGATTTTAACATTAATTCAGGTAATTGTGATGATTTTCATGATAATTCCTTCATTATATGCAATAATGATGATAATTATGATGATAATGACAATAATAATGATAATAATGATAAAATCATAATTATAATGATAATTTTGAAAATTACTGCAATAATTGCGATAATCCACTCAAATCCAATAATTTTCAGACTTATAATGACAATAGAAATAATAATAACATCATTATCATTGTCATTACAATTATTACTATTGTCATTATTATTTCTAAAATTATCATTACTGCTATTATCATTATAAAAATTGTTATGATGATGAAAATAGCTATAATAATTAGCATAATAATCATTATAACTGCAATAATGATGATAATAATGATGATAATCATGATGATAATGACAATGAAAATGATAATAATAATGATAAAATCATATTTATAATGATAATTTTGATAATTACTGCAATAATAGCAATAATCAACTCTATTCCAATAATTTTCAGACTAATAATGACAATAGAAATAATAATATCATTATCATTGTCCTTATAATTATTACTATTGTCATTATTATTTCTAAAATTATCATTATTGCTATTATCATTATAAAAATAGTTATGATGATGAAAATGGCTATAATAATTAGCTTAATAATCATTATAACTGCAATAATGATGATAATCACGATGATAATGACTATAATGATAATAATCATAAGAGTTGATTATTGCTATTATTGCAGTAATTATCAAAAATATCATTATGTTAATGATTTTATCATTATTATTATTATTGTCATTATCATTCTCATTATCATCATAATTATCATCATTATTGTATATAATGAAGGAATTATCATGAAAATCATCACAATTACCTGAATTAATGATATAATCCTCATAATTACAAATAAAAAGCGAAAAAGGGTTTTTTTTCGCCGTTTCTCTCATTATTAGTCTTAAAATTATTGGAATAGAGTTGATTATTGCTATTATTGCAGTAATTATCAAAATTATCATTATAATTATAATTTTATCATTATTATCATTATTGTTGTCATTATCATTGTCATTATCATCATAATTATCATCATTATTGCATATAATAAAGGAATTATCACGAAAATCATCACAATTACTTAAATTAATGTTAAAATCCTCATAATTACCAAGAAAAAGCGAAAAAGTTTTTTTTCGACGTTTCTCTCAAAAGGCTGTATACGCTAGATTTTGCTGTTTTTCGACTACTGGAATTTTATTACTTTTGGCCTTTATTTCATTAGAAATGGACTGGATAATAATTATCATCATTATTATCATTACTGTCATCAGTCTTATGATTATTATCATTATAGTCATTATCATCATGATTATCATCATTATTATCATCATTATCATCATTATTGCAGTTATAATGATCATTATGCTTATTATTATGGCTATTTTCATCATCATATCTATTTTTATAGTGATAATAGCAATAATGATAATTTTTGATATAATAATGACAATAGTAATAATGATAATGACAATGATAATGATGTAATTATTATTTCTATTGTCATTATTAGTCTGAAAAATATTGGAACAGAGATGATTATTGCTATTATTGCAGTAATTTTAAAAATATATATCATTATGATTATGATTTTATCATTATTATCATTATTATTGTAATTACGATTTTCATTATCTTCATAATTAGCATCATTATTGCATATAATGAAGGAATTATAATGAAAATCATCACAATTACCTGAATTAATCCTCATAATTACCAATAAAAAGCGAAAAGGGTTTTTTTCGATGTTTTTTCTCAAAAGGCTGTAATACGCTAGATTTTGACGTTTTTTCGACTTTTATTACTTTTGGCCTTTATTTCATTATAAATGGACTGGATAATAATTATTATCATTATTATCATTACTGTCATTCTTCTCATGATTATTATCATTATAGTCATTATCATCATGATTATCATCATTATTATCATTATTGCAGTTATAATGCTTATTATGCTAATTCTTATAGCTATTTTCATCATCATAACTATTTTTATAATGATACTAGCAATAATGATAATTTTAGAAATTATAATTACAATGATAATGATGTTATTATTATTTCTATTGTCATTATTAGTCTGAAAATTATTGGAATAGAGTTGATTATTGCTATTATTGCAGTAATCATCAAAATTATCACTATAATTATGATTTTATCATTATCATAATTATTATTGTCATTATCATCATAATTATCATGATTATTGCATATAATAAAGGAATTATCATGAAAATCATAACAATTACCTGAATTAATGTTAAAATCCTCATAATTGCAAATAAAACGCGAAAAGGGTTTTTTGGACGTTTCTCTCAAAAGGCTGTAATATTTTGTAACATTTTGCCATTTTTTCGACTTTTGGGATTTTATAAATGGACTGGGTAATAATTATTATCATCATTATTATCTTTACTGTCATTATTCTTATGATTATTATCATTATAGCCATTATCATCATGATTATCATCAATATTATAATCCTTATTGCAGTTATATTGATTATTATGCTAATTATTATAGCTATTTTCATCAGAACTATTCCTATAATGAAAATAGCAATAATGATAATTTGAGAAATAATAATGACAATAGTAATATATAATGACAATGATAATGATGTTATTATTATTTCTGTTGTCATTATTAGTCTGAAAATTATTGGAATAGAGTTGATTATTGCTATTATTGCAATAATTATGAAAATTATCATTATAATTATGATTTTATCATTATTATCATTATTATCCTTATCATTGTCATTATCATCATAATTTTCATTATTATTACATATAATGAAGGAATTGTCATGAAAATCATCACAATTACCTGAATTAATGTTAAAATCCTCATAATTACAAATAAAAAGAGAAAAACATTTTTTTCGACGTTTCTCTCACAAAATTACGCTAGATTTTGCCGTTTTTTCGACTTATGGGATTTAATTACTTTTGGCCTTTATTTCATAGTAAATGGACTGGATAATAATTATTATCATCATTACTATCATTACTTTCATTATTCTTACGATTATTATAATTATAGTCATTATCATCATTATTATCATCATTACTGCAGTTATAATGATTATTATGCTAATTACTATAGCTATTTTCTTAATCATAACTATTCTTATAATGATAATAGCAATAATAATAATTTTGAAAATAATAATGACAATAGTAATAATTATAATTACAATGATAATGATGTTATAATTATTTCTATTGTCATTATTAATCTGAAAATTATTGGAATAGAGTTGATTATTGCTATTATTGCAGTAATTATCAAAATTATCATTATGATTATGATTTTATCCTTATCATCATTATTATTGTCATTATCATTGTCATTATCATAATAATTATCATCATATAATGAAGGAATTATCATGAAAATCATCACAATTACCTGAATTAATGTTAAAATCATAATGATGATTTGCCTAAAAATTGCAATAATACCAATAATCAACACTATTCTAAAGATTTTCCTAAAAATAATAACGACAATGATAACAGAAATAATAATAAAAGTAAGTATAACACGGCCATTATTGTTATTATAATCCGTATTATTGTTGTTATTATTTTCAGAATTATCATTATTGTCATTATTAAAATTATTATAATGATGAAAATGGCATGAATAATTAAAATAATGATTATCATAATGACTATATTATGGGTGAATAGGGCGATAATGACAGCAGTAATAATAATGATAATGATAATAATGATGATGATTATCATTATAAAGACCATCTATAATGAGAAAAAGGCTAAAAGTAGAAAAATCCCATAAGTCGAAAAACCGGCGAAATCTAGCGAAATACAGCCTTTGGAAAGATCAGTCGAAAAAACCCTTTTTCGAGTTTAAATGATGATTATGATGATCTTAGCAATAATTCTGCTAATTATGATGATTTTGATGATAACCCCATCAATATTGACAATAATGACGATAATAATGATAATTATGAGAGTAATTAGGTCAATAATTAGACAATGATAATTATAATGATGATTTGCCTAATAATTGCAATAATAACAATAATCAACACTATTCAAATGATTTTCCTAATTATAATTACGACAATGATAACAGAAATAATAATAAAAGTAATTATAACACGGCTATTATTATTATAATCCTTATTATTGTTGTTCCTATTTCCAGAATTATCATTATTGTAAATATCATTATTAAAATAATTATAATGATGAAAATTACTTTAATAATTAAGATAATTATTATGATGATGACTATATTAAGGGTGATTAGGGTGATAATGACAGTAATGATAATGATGATAATAACAATAAAGATGATAATGATGATAATGACAATAATGATGATAATTATCATTATAACACCCATCTATAATGAGAAGGAGGCTAAAAGTAGAAAAATCCCAAATGTCGAAAAACCTTCGGAGAGATCAGTCGAAAACCCTACTTTTTCCAGTTTAAAGGATGATTATGATGATCTTAGCAATAACTCTGCTAATGATGAAATTGGCATTAATAATTAAGATAATGATTATTATAATGACTATATTAAGGGTGATTAGGGCGATAATGACAGTAATGATAATAATGATGATAATGACAATAATGATGATAATTATCATTATAAAGCCCATCTATATTGAGAAAAGGGCTAAAAGTAGAAAAATCCCAAACGTCGAAAAACAGGCGAAATCTAGCAAATAATGCTATTTGAGAGATGAGTCGAAAAACCCCGTTTTTATTGCTAAGATAATGATCTTAGCAATAATTCTGCAAATTATGATGATTTTGATGATAATCCCATCAATAAAGACATTAATGACGATAATAATGATAATTATGAGAGTAATTAGGACAATAATTATGATGATGATTATACAATGATAATTATAATGATGATTTGCCAAATATTTGCAATAATAGTAATAATGAACACTATTCTAATGATTTTCCTAATAATGATAACGAAAATGATAACAGAAATAATAATAAAAGTATTTATAACACGGCTGTTATTGTTATTATAATCCTTATTATTATTGTTACTATTTTGAGAATTATTATAATTGTCATTATCATTATTAAAATAATTATAATTATGAAAATGACATTAATAATTAAGATAATGATTATTATAATGACTAATGACAATATTGATGATAATAGTGCCAATTATGAGAGTAATTAGGACAATAATTATGATAATAATTATACAATGATAATGATAATGATGATTTGCCTAATAATTGCAATAATAGCAATAATCAACACTATTCTAATGATTTTCCTAATAATGAAAACGACAATGATAACAGAAATAATAATAAAAGTAATTATAACACGGCTGTTATTGTTATTATAATCCTTATTATTGTTGTTATTATTTTCAGAATTATCATTATTGTCATTATAATTATCAAAATAATTATGATGAAAATTGCACTAATAATTAAGATAATGATTATTATAATGACTATATTAAGGGTGAATAGGGCGATAATGACAGTAATGATAATAATGATTATTATCATTATAAAGCCCATCTATAATGAGAAAAAGGCTAAAACTAGAAAAATCCCAAAAGTCGAAAAACCGGCGAAATCTAGCCAAATATAGCCTTTGGAGAGATACGTCGAAAACCCCACTTTTTCGAGTTTAAAGGATGATTATGATGATCTTAGCAATAATTTTGCTAATTATGATGATTTTGATGATAACCCCATCAATGATGACATTAATAATGGTAATTATGAGAGTAATTAGGACAATAATTATGATAATAATTATACAATGATAATTATAATGATAATATGCCTAATAATTGCAATAGTAGCAATAATCAACACTGATCTAATGATTTCCCTAATAATAATAACGACAATAATAAGAAATAATAAAAAAAAATAATTATAACACAGCTATTATTGTTATCATAATCCTAATTTTTGTTATTATTTCCAAAATTATCATTATTATCATTATCATTATCAAAATAATTATGATGATGAAAATGACATTAATAATAAAGATAATGATTATTATAATGACTATATTAAGGGCGATAATGACAGTAATGATAATGGTGATGATAATTACAATAATGATAGTTATATTTATAAAGCCCATCTATAATGAGAAAAAGGCTAAAAGTAGAAAAACGAGCGAAATCTAGCGAAATACAGCCTTTGGAGAGCTAAGTCCAAAACCCCCTTTTTTCGAATTTAAAGGATGATTATGATCTTAGCAATAATTCTGCTAGTTATGATGATTTTGATGATAACCCCATCAATAATGACAATAATGACGATAATAATGATAATTATGAGAATAATTAGGACAATAATTATGATAACAATTTTACAATGATAATAATAATGATGATTTGCCTAATAATTGCAATAATAGCAATAATCAACACTATTCGAATGATTTTCCTACTATTAATAGCGACAGTGATAAAAGAAATAACACGGCTATTATTGTTATCATAATCCTTATTATTGTTATAATTTCAAGAATTATCATTATTGTCATTATCATTATCAAAATAATTATAATGATGAAAATGACATTAATAATTAAGATAATGATTATTATAATGATTATATTAAGGGTGATTAGCGCGATAATGACGGTAATGATAATAATGATGATGATAATGACAATAATTATGATAATTATCATTATAAAGCCCATCTATAATGAAAAAAAGGCTAAAAGTAGAAAAATCCCAAATGTCGAAAAACCGGCAAAATCTAGCGAATTACTGCCTTTACTTACTGACATTAATAATTAAGAGAGATGAGTCGAAATTTTCCGAGTTTAAGGATGATTATGATCTTAGCAATAATTCTGCTAATTATGATGATTTTGATGATAACCCCATCAATAATGACAATTAATACGATGATAATGATAATTATGAGAGTTATTAGGACAATAATTATGATAATAATCATACAATGATAATTATAATGATTTGCCTAATAATTGCAATAATAGCAATAATCAACACTATTCTAATGATTTTCCTAATAATAACAATGATAACAGAAATAATAATAAAAGTAATTATAACACGGCTGTTATTGTTATTATAATGCCTATTATTGTTATTATTATTTCCAGAATTATCATTATTTTCATTATCATTATCAAAATAATTATAATGATGAAAATGGCATTAATAATTATGATAATGATTATTATAATGACTATATTAAGGTCGATTGGGGTGATAATGACAGTAATGATAATAATGATGATGATAATGACAATAATGATGATAGTTATCATTATAAGGCCCATCTATAATGAGAAAAAGGCTAAAAGTAGAAAAATCCCAAAAGTCGAAAAACCAGAGAAATCTAGCCAAATACAGCCCCCATTTTTCGAGTTTAAAGGATGATTATGATGATCTTAGCAATAATGACGATAATAATGATAATTATTAGAGTATTAGGAAAATAATTATGATAATTATACAATGATAATTATAATTATGATTTACCTAATTATTGCAATAATAGCAATAATCTAATGATTTTCGTATTAATAATAGCTACAGTGATAAAAGAAATAACACGGCTATTATTGTTATCATAATCTTTATTATTTTTATTATATCCAGAATTATCATTATTGTCATTATCATTATGAAAATAATTATAATGATGAAAATGACATTAATAATTAAGATAATGTGTATTATAATGATTATATTAACGGTGATTAGGGCGATAATGACGGTAATGATAATGATGATGATAATTACAATAATGATGATTATCATTATAAAGCCCATCTATAATGAGAAAAAGGCTAAAAGTAGAAAAATCCCAGAGATCAGTCGAAAACCTCCCTTTTTCCAGTTAAATTATTATGATGATCCTAGCAATAATTCTTCAAATTTTTCTACTTTTAGTCTTTTTCTCATTATAGATGGGCTTCATAATGATAATTATCATTTCTGTCATTATCATCATTATCATTACTGTCATTATCGCCCTAATCACCCTTAATATAGTCATTGTAATAATTATTATCTTAATTATTAATGTCATTTTCATCATTATAATTATTTTTATAATGATAATGACAATAATGATAATTCTGGAAATAATAAAAACCATAATAAGCCGTGTTATAATTACTTTTATCATTATTTTTGTTATCATTGTCGTTATTATTATTAGGAAAATCATTAGAATAGTGTTGAATATTGCTATTATTGCAATTATTACGCAAATCATCCTCATAATTATCATTGTATAATTATTGTCATAATCTAATAATTATCATTATTATCGTCATTATTGTCATTATTGATGGGGTTATCATCAAAATCATCATAATTAGCAGAATTATTGCTAAGATCATCATAATCATCCTTTTAACCCGAAAAACGGGGGTTTTCGACTGATCTCTCCAAAGGCAGTAATTCGCTTGATTTCGCCGGTTTTTCAACATTTCGGATTTTTCTACTTTTAGCCTTTTTCTCATTATAGATGGGCTTTATAATGATAATGATAATTATCATCATTTTTGTCATTATCCTCATCATTATTATCATTACTGTCATTATCGCTTTAATCACCCTTAATATAGTCATTATAATAATCATTATCTTAATTATTAATGCCATTTTCATCATTATAATTATTTTCATAATGATAATGACAATAATGATAATTTTGAAAATAATAACAAAAATAATAAGGATTATAATAACAATAAAAACCGTGTTATAATTACTTTTATTAATATTTCTGTTATCATCGACGTTATCATTATTAGGAAAATCATTAGAATAGTGTTGATTATTGCTATTATTGTAATTATTAGGCAAATCATCATTATAATTATCATTGTATAATTATTATCATAATTATTGTCCTAATTATTCTCATAATTATCATTATTATCGTCATTATTGTCATTGTTGATAGGGTTATCATCAAAATCATCATAATTAGCAGAATTATTGCTAAGATGATCATGATCATCCTTTTAATCCGAAAAACGGGGGTTTTCAACTTATCTCTCCAAAGGCTGTATTTCGCTAGATTTCGCCTGTTTTTCGATTTTTGGGATTTTTCTACTTATAGCCTTTTTCTCATAGATGGGCTTTATAATGATAATTATCATTATTGTCATTATCATCATCATTATTATTATTACTGTCATTATCGCTTTAATCACCCTTAATATAGTCATTACAATAATTATTATCTTAGTTATTAATGTCATTTTCATCATTATCATTATTTTAATAATGATAATGACAATAATGATAATTCTGGATATAAAAGCAACAATAATAAGGATTATAACAAAAATAGCCGTGTTTTAATTACTTTTATTATTACTTCTGTTATCATTGTCGTTATTATTATAAGGAATATTATTATAATGTTGATTATTGCTATTATTGCAATTATCAGGCAAATTATTATAAATATCAGTGTATAATTATTGTCCTAATTACTCTCATAATTATCATTATTATCGTCATTATTGTCATTATTGATGGGGTTATCATCAAAATCATCATAATTAGCAGAATTATTGGGTAAGATGATTATAATCATCCTTTAAACTCGAAAAAGGGGGGTTTTCGACTTATCTCTCCAAAGGCTAGGTTTTTCGACATTTGGGATTTTTCTACTTTTATCCTGTTTCTCATTATAGATGGGCTTTATAATGATAATTATCATCATTATTCTCATTATCATCATCATTATCATTACTGTCATTATCACCCTAATCACCCTTAATTAATATAGTTATCAAAATAATAATTATCTTAATTATTAATGTAATTTTCATCATTATAATTATTTTAATAATGATATTGACAATAACGATAATTCTGGAAATAGGAACAACAATAATAAGGATTATAACAATAATAGCCGTGTTATAATTACTTTTATCATTATTTCTGTTATCATTGTCGTAATTATAATTAGAAAAATCATTAGAATAGTGTTGATTATTGCTATTATTGCAATTATTAGGCAAATCATCATTATAATTATCATTGTATAATTATTCTCATAATTATTGTCGTAATTATTCTCATAATTATCATTATTATTGTCATTATTGTCATTATTGATGGGGTTATCATCAAAATCATCCTAATTAGCAGAATTATTGCTAAGATCATCATAATCATCCTTTAAACTCGAAAAAAGGGGGTTTTCGACTGATCTCTCCGAAGGCTGTATTTCGCTAAATTTCGCCGGTTTTTCGACTTTTCTACTTTTAGCCTTTTTCTCATTATAGATGGGCTTTATATATAATGATAATCATCATCATTATTGTCATTATCATCTTTATCATCATTACTGTCATTATCGCCGTAATCACCCTTAATATAGTCATTATAATAATCATTTTCTTAATTATTAATGCCATTAATTATTTTAATAATGATAATGATAATTCTGGAAATAATAACAATAATACGGATTGTAATAACAATAATAGCCGTGTTATACTTACTTTTATTATTTTTGTTATCATTGTCGTTATTATTATTAGGAAAATAATTAGAATACTGTTGATTATTGCTATTAATGCAATTATTAGTCAAATCATCATTATATTTATCATTGTATAATTATCATAATTATTGTCCTAATTACTCTCATAATTATCATTATTATCGTCATTATTGTCATTTTTGATGGGGTTATCATCAAAATCATCATAATTAGCAGAATGATTGCTAAGATCATCATAATCATTCTTTAAGCTCGAAAAGGGGGGTTTCGACTCATCTCACCAAAGGCTGTATTTCGCTCGATTTCGCCGGTTTTTCGACTTTCGATTTTTCTTCTTTTAGCCTTTTTCTCATTATAGATGGGCTTTATAATGATAATTATCATTATTGTCATTATCATCATCATTATTATCATTACTGTCGTTATCGCCCTAATCACCCTTTACATAGTCATTATAATAATCATTATCTTATTAATGTCATTTTCATCATTATAATTATTTTAATAATGATAATGACAATAATGATAATTCTGGAAATAATAACGACAATAATAAGGATTATAACAATAAAAGCCGTGTTTTAATTACTTTTATTATTACTTCTGATATCTTTGTCGTTATTATTATTATATTATTGCTATTATTGCAATTATTAGGCAAATCATCATTATAATTATCACTGTATAATTATTGTCCTAATTACTCTCATAATTATCGTTATTATCGTCAGTTTTGCCATTTTTGATGGGGTTATCATCAAACTCATCATAATTAGCAGAATTATTGCTAAGATTATCATAATCATCCTTTAAACTCGAAAAAGGGGGTTTTCGAGTTATCTCTCCAAATGCTGTATTTCGCTAGATTTCGCTAGACTGCCGGTATTTCTATTTTTGGGATTTTTTTACTTTTAGCCTTTTTCTCATTATAGATGGGCTTTATAATGATAATTAACATCATTATTGTCATTATCATCATCATTATTATCATTACTGTCATTATCGCCCTAAGCACCCTTAATATTGTCATTATAATAATAATTTTCTTAATTACTAATGTCATTTTCATCATTATAATTATTTTAATAATGATAATGACAATAATGATAATTCTGGAAATAATAACAACAATAATTATCATTATAACAATAATAGCCGTGTTAAATTTATTTTTTCATTATTTTTGTTATCATTCGCGTTATTATTATTAGGAGAATCATTAGAATAGTGTTGATTATTGCTATTATAAAGATTATTAGGGAAATAATCATTATAATTATCATTGTATAATTATTGTCCAAATTACGGTCATAATTATCATTATTATCGTCATTAATGTCATTTATGATCGGGTTATCATCAAAATCCTCATAATTAGCAGAATTATTGCTAAGCTCATCATAATCATCCTTTAAAATCGAAAAAAGTAGGCTTTCGACTCATCTCTCATAATGCTGAATTACACTAGATTTCGCCTGTTTTTCGACTTTTGGTATTTTTCTACTTTTAGCCTTTTTCTCATTATAGATGGGCTTTATAATGATAATTATCATCATCGTCACTACCATAATGATTATTATCATTACTGTCACTATCGCCGTAATCACCACTAATATAGTCATTATATTAATCATTATCTTAATTATTAAGGTCATTTTCATTATTATAATTATTTTAATAATGATAATGACAATAATGATAATTCTGGAAATAATAACAATAATAACAAGAATTATAATAACAAAAATAGCCGTGTTATAATTACTTTTGTTATTATTTTTGTTATCATTGTCGTTATCATTATTAGGAAAATCATTAGAATAGTATTGATTATTGCTAATATTACATTTATTAGGCAAATCATTATAATTATCATTGTATAATTATTATAATAATTATTGTCCTAATTACTCTCACAATCATCATTATTATCGTAATTTTTTGTCATTATTGATGGGGTTATCATCAAAATCATCATAATTAGCAGAATTATTGCTAAGATCATTATAATCATCCTTTAAACTCGAAAAGGGGTGGTTTTCGACTCATCTCTACAAAGGCTTTATTTGGCTAAATTTCCGGTTTTTCGACTTTTGGGATTTTTCTACTTTTAGCCTTTTTCTCATGGGCTTTATAATGATAATTATCATTATTGTCATTATCTTCATTATTATCATTACTGTCACTATCGCCCTAATTATCCTTAATATAGTCATTATAATAATCATTATTTTTAATTATTAATGTCATTTTCATCATTATAATTATTTTAATAATGATAATGACAATAATGATGATTATGGAAATAATAACAACAATAATAACAATAAGGATTATAACAATAATAGCCCAGTTATAATTACTTATATTATTATTTCTGTTATTATTTTCGTTATTATTAATAGGAAAATCATTAGAATAGTGTTGATTATTGCTATTATTGCAATTATTAGGCAAATCATCACTATATAATTATCATCATAATTATTGTCCTAATTACTCTCATATTTATCATTATTATCGTCATTATTGTCATTATTGATGGGGTTATCACCAAAATCATCATAATTAGCAGAATTATTGCTAAGATCATCATAATCATCCTTTAAACTCGAAAAAGGGGGGTTTTCGATTGATCTCTCCAAATGCTGTATTTCGCTAGATTTCGAATGTTTTTCGATTTTTGGGATTTTTTTACTTTTAGCCTTTTTCTCATTATAGATGGGCTTTATAATGATAATTATCATAATTATTGTCATTATCATCATTATTATCATTACTGTCATTATCGCCCTAATCAACCTTAATATGGTCATTATAATAAACTTTATTTTAATTATTAGTCATTTTCATCATTATAATTATTTTGATAATGATAATGACAATAAAGATAATTCTGGTAATAATAATAATAAGGATTTTCATAACAAAAATAGTAATTACTTTTATTATTATTTCTGTTATCATTGCCGTTATCATTATTTGGAAAATCATTAGAATAGTGTTGATTATTGCTATTATTGCAATTTTTAAGCGAATCATTATAATTATCATTGTATAATTATTATCATAATTATTGTCCTAAATACACCCATAATTATCATTATTATCGTCATTATTGTAATTATTGATGGGGTTATCATCAAAGTCAACATAATTAGCAGAATTATTGCAAAAATCATCATTCGACTGATCTCTCCATAGGCTGTATTTCGCTAGATTTCGCCTATTTTTCGACTTTTTTGTGATTTTTCTACTTTTAGCCTTTTTATCATTATAGATGGGCTTTATAAAGATAATTATCATTTTTGTCATTATCATCATTATTATCATTACGGTCATTATCGCCGTAATCACCCTTAATATAGTAATTGTAATAATCATTATCTTAATTATTAATGTCCTTTTCATCATTATAATCATTTGTATAATGATAATGCCAATAATGATAATTCTGAAAATAATAACAACCATAATAAGCCGTGTTATAATTACTTTTATTATTATTTCTGTTATCATTGTGGTTATTATTATTAGGAAAATCATTAGAATAGTGTTGATTATTGCTATTATTGTAATTGTTAGGCAAATCATCATTTTAATTATCACTGTATAATTATTGTCCTAATTACTCTCATAATTATCATTATTATCGTCATTATTGTCATTATTGATGGGGTTATCATCAAAATCATCATAATTAGTAGAATTATTGGTAAGATTATAATAATCATCATTTAAACTCGAAAAATTTTCGACTCGGAAGACTTTATTTCGCTCGATTTTGCATGTTTTTCGACTTCTATGATTTTTCTACTTTTAGCCTTTTTCTCATTATAGATGGTCTTTATAAAGATTATTATCATCATTATTGTCATTATCATCATCATTATTATCATTATTGTCATTATCGCCCTAATCACTCTTAATATAGTCATTATAATAATCATTATAATTATTCTGATAATGATAATGACAATAATGATAATTCTGAAAATAATAACAACAATAATACGGATTATAATAACAATAATAGCCGTGTTATACTTACTTTTATTATTATATCTTTTATCACTGTCGTTATTATTATTAGGAAAATAATTAGAATAGTGTTGATTATTGCTATTATTGCAATTATTGGGCACATAATCATTATAATTATGATTGTATAATTATTATCATTATTATTGTCCTAAATACTCTCATGATTATCATTATTATCGTCATTATTGTCATTATTGATTGGGTTATCATCAAAATCATCATAATTAGCTGAATTTTTGCTAAGATCATAATCATCCTTTAAACTCGAAAAAGGTTGTTTTTCGATTGATCTCTCCAGATGCTGTATTTGGCTAGATTTCGCCGGTTTTTCGACTTTTGGGATTTTTCTACTTCTAGCCTTTTTCTCATTATAGATGGGCTTTATAATGATAATTATCATCATTATTGTCATTATCGCCGTAATCCCCCTAAATATAGTCATTATAATAATAATTATCATAATTATTAATGTCATATTTATCATTATAATTATTTTAATAATGATAATGACAATAATGATAATTCTGGAAATAATAACAACAATAATAAGGATTATAACAATAATAACCGTGTTATAATTACTTTTATTATTTCTGTTATTATTTTCGTTGTTGTTACTAGGAAAATCATTAGAATAGTGTTGATTATTGCTATTATTGCAATTATTAGGCAAATCATCATTATAATTATCATTGTATAATTGTCCTAATTACTCTCATAATTATCATTATTATCGTCATTATTGCCATTATTGATGGGGTTATCATCAAAATCATCATAATTAGCAGAATTATTGCTAAGATCATTATAATTACCTTTTAACCTCGAAAAAGGGGGATTTTCGATTCATCTCTCCAAAGGATGTATTTCGCTTGATTTCGCCGGTTTTTTCGACATTTGGGATTTTTCTTCTTTTAGCCTTTTTCTCATTATAGATGGGCTTCATAATGATAATTATCATTATTATTATTTCTGTCATTAGCGCCCTAATTACCCTTAATATAGTCATTATAATAATCATTATCTTAATTATAAATGTAATTTTCATCATTATAAATATTTTAATAACAACAATAATAAGGATTATAATAACAATGATAGCCGTGTTATAATTACTATTATTATTACATCTGTTATCATTGTCGTTATTATTATTAGGAAAATCATTAGAATAGTGTTGATTATTGCTATTATTGCACTTTATAGGCAAATCATTATAATTATCATTGTATAATTATTATCATAATTATTTTCCTAATTGCTCTCATAATTATCATCACTATCGTCATTATTTTCACTTTTGATGGGGTTATCATCAAAATCATCCTTATTAAGAATTAATGCTAATATCATAATTATTCTTTAAACTCGAAAAAGGGGGGTTTTCGACTCATTTCTACAAAAGCTTTATTTCGCAAAATTTCACCTGTTTTTCTAATTTTGGGATTTTTCTACTTTTAGCCTTTTTCTCATTATAGATGGGTTTTATAATGATAATTATCATCATTATTGTCATTATCATCATTATTATCATTACTGTCATTATCGACCTCATCACCCTTAATTTAGTCATAATAATAATCATTATCTTAATTGTTAATGGCATTTTCATCATTATAATTATTCTAATAATGATAATGACAATAATGATAATTCTGATAATAATAACAACAATAATAGGATTATAATAACAATATTAGCCGCAATATAATTACTTTTAATATTTCTGTTATCATTATCGTTATTATTATTAGGAAAATCATTAGAATAGTGTTGATTATTGCTATTATTGTAATTATTAGGCAAATAATCATTATAATTATCATTGTATAATTATTATCATAATTATTGTCCTAATTAGTCTCATAATTATCATTATTATAGTCATTATTGTCATTATTGATGAGGTTATCATCAAAATCATCATAATTAGCAGAATTATTGCTAAGATCTTCCTAATCATCCTTTAAACTCGAAAAAGGGGGATTTTCGAATTATATCTACAAAGGCTTATTTGGCTAGATATCACCGATTTTTTGACATTTGGGATTTTTCTACTTTTATACTTTTTCTCATTATAGACTGGCTTTATAATAATAATTATCATCATTATTGTCATTATCATCATCATTATTATCATTAGTCATTATCGCTCTAATCACACTTAATATAGTCATTATAATAATCATTATCTTAATTATTAATGTCATTTTCATAATTTTAATTATTTTACTAATGATAATGAGAATAACTATAATTCTTGAAATAATAACAAAAATAATAAGGATTATAATAACAAAAATAGCCGTGTTATAATTAATTTTAATATTATTTCTGTTATCATTGTCGTTATCATTATTAGGAAAATCATTAGAATAGTGTTGATTATTGCTATTATTGTAATTATTAGGCAAATCATCATTATAATTATCATTGTATAATTATTATCATAATTATTGTCATTATTGATGGGGTTATCATCAAAATCATCATAACTAGCAGAATTATTGCTAAGATCATCATGATCATCCTTTAAACTCGAGAAAACGGGGTTTTCGACTTTTCTCTCAAAAGGCTGTATTTCGCTAGATTTCGCTAGATTTCGCCTGTTTTTCGATATTTGTGATTTTTCTACTTTTAGCCTTTTTCTTGTTATAGATGGGCTTTATAATGATAATTATCATCATTATTGTCATTATCATCATCATTATTATCATTACTGTCATTATCGCCCTAATCACACTTAATATAGTAATTATAATAATCACTATCTTAATTATTAATGCCATTTTCATCATTATTATTTTAATAATCATAATGACAATAATTATAATTCTGGAAATAATAACAACAATAATAAGGATTATAATAACAAAAATAGCCGTGTTATAATTTCTTTTATTATTATTTCTGTTATCATTGTCGTTATTATTATTAGGAAAATTATTACAATAGTGTCGATTATTGCTATTATTGCAATTATTAGGCAAATCATTATATTTATCATTGTATAATTATTGTCCTAATTACTCACATAATTATCATTATTATCGTCATTATTATCATTATTGATGGGTATATCATTAAAATCATCCTGATTAGCAGAATTATTGCTAAGATCATCATAATCATCCTTTAAAATCGAAAAAGGGGTGTTTTCGACTGATCTCTCCAAATCCTGTGTTTCGCTCGATTTCGCCGGTTTTTCGAAATTTGGTATTTTTCTACTTTTATCCTGTTTCTCATTATAGATGGGCTTTATAATGATAATCATCATCATTATTGTCCTTATCATCATCATTTTTATCATTACTGTCATTATCGCCCCAATCATCTTAATTATTAATGTCACTTAAATCATTATAATCATTTTAATAATTATAATGACAATAATGATAATTCTGGAAATAATAACAATAATCAGGATTATAATAACAATAATAATCGTGTTATAATTACTTTTATTATTATTTCTTTTATCACTGTCGTTATTATTATTAGTAAGATCATTTGAATAGTGTTGATTATTGCTATTATTGCAGTTATTAAGCAAATCATTATAATTATCATTGTATAATTATTATCATAATTATTGTCCTAATTACTCTGATAATTGTCATTATTATCATCAATATTGTCATTATATATGGGGTTATCATCAAAATCATCCTAATAAGCAGAATTATTGCTTAGATGATCATGATCATCCTTTAAACTCGATAAAGGGGTGTTTTCAACTCATCTCTCTAAAGGCTGTATTTGGCTAGATTTCGCCGGTTTTTCGACTTTTGGGATTTTTCTATTTTTAGTCTTTTTCTCATTACAGATGGTCATAAATTTATAATGATGATTATCATCATTATTATCATTACTGACATTTTCGCCCTAATCACCCTTAACATAGTCATTATAATAATCATTATCTTATTTATTAAAGTCATTTTCATCATTATAATTATTCTAATAATGATAATTATAACAATGATAATTTTGGAAACAATAACAACAATAATAGGGATTATAATAACAATAAAAGCCGTGTTATAATTACTTCTATTATTATTTCTGTTATCATTGTGGTTATTATTATTAGGAAAATCATTAGAATAGTGTTGATTATTGCTATTATTGCAATTATTAGGCAAATCATCATTATAATTATCATAGTATAATTATTATCATAATAATTGTCCTAATTACTCTCATAATCATCATTATTATCGTCATTATATTCACTATTGATGGGGTTATCATCAATATTATCATAATTAGCAGAATTATTGCTAAGATCATCATAATCATCCTTTAAACTCGAAAATGGCGTGTTTTCGACTAATCTCTCCAAAGGCGGCATTTCGCTAGATTTTGCTGATTTTTCGACTTATGGGATTTTTCTACTTTTAGCCTTTTTCTCATTATAGTTGGGCTTTATAATGATAATTATCATTATCATCATTATTATCATTACTGTTATTATCGCCCTAATCACCCTTAATATAGTCATTATAATAATCATTATCTTAATTATTAATGATTATAATTATTTTAATAATGATAATGACAATAATGATAATTCTGGAAATAATAAGAAAAATAACAAGGCTTATAATAACAAAAATAGCCGTGTTATAATTACTTTTATCATTATTTCTGTTATCATTGTCGTTATTATTATTAGGAAAATCATTAGAATAGTGTTGATTATTGCTATTATTGCAATTATTAAGGAAATCATCATTATAATTATCATTGTATAATTATTGTCCTAATTACTCTCATAATTATCATTATTATCGTCATTATTGTCATTATTGATGGGGTTATCATCAAAATCATCATAATTAGCAAAATTATTGCTAAGATCATCATGATCATCCTTTAAACTCGAAAAAGGGGGGTTTTCGACTTATCTCTCTAAAGGCTGTATTTGGCTAAATTTCGCCGGTTTTTCGACTTCTGGGATTTTTCTACTTATATCCTTTTTCTCATTATAGATGGGCTTTCTAATGACATTATCATTATTGTCATTATCATCATTATTATCATTACTGTCATTATCGCTCTAATCACCCTTAATATAGTCATTATAATAATCATTATCTTAATTATTAATGTCACATTTATCATTATAGTTATTGTAAAAATGATAATGACAATAATGATAATTATGGAAATAATAACAACAATAATAAGGATTATAACAATAATATCCGTGTTATAATTACTTTTATTATTTGTTATCATTTTCGTAATTGTTACTAGGAAAACCATTAGAATAGTGTTGATTATTACTATTATTGCAATTATTAGACAAATCATCATTATAATTATCATTGTATAATTATTGTCCTAATTACTCTCATAATTATCATTGTTTTCGTCATTATTGTCAATATTGATTGGGTTATCATCAAAATCATCATAATTAGCAGAATTATTGCTAAGATCATCATAATCATCCTTGAAATTCGAAAAAGGGGGGTTTCGACTGATCTCTCGAAAGGCTAGATTTCGCCGGTTTTTCGACTTCTGGGATTTTTCTACTTTTAGCCTTTTTCTCATTATAGCTGGGCTTTATAATGATAATCATCATTATTGTCATTATCATCATCATTATTGTCATTATCATCATCATTATTATCATTACTATCATTATCACTGTAATCACCCTTAATTATCACCTCATTATAATAATCATTATCTTAATTATTAATGCCATTTTCATCATTATAATTATTTTGATAATGATAATGACAATAATGATAATTCTGAAAATAATAACAATAATACGGATTATAATAACAATAATAGCTGTTATACTTACTTTTATTATTATTTGTTATCATTGTCGTTATTATTTTTAGGAAAACCATTAGAATAGTGTTGATTATTGCTATTATTGCAGTTATTAGGCAAATGATCATTATAATTATCATTGTATAATTATTGTCATAATTATTGTCCTCATTACTCTCATAATTATCATTATTATCGTCATTATTGTTATTATTGATGGGGTTATCATCAAAATCATCATAATTAGCAGAATTATTGCTAAGATCATCATGATCATACTTTAAACTCAAAAAAGGGGGTTTTCGACTCATCTCTCTAAAGGCTGTATTTGGCTAGATTTCGCCTGTTTTTCGACTTTTGGGATTTTTCTACTTTTAGCCTTTTTCTCATTATTGTCATTATCATCATCATTATTATCATTACTGTCATTATCGCCCTAATCACCCCTAATATAGTAATTATAATAATCATTATCTTAATTATTAATGTCATTTTCATCATTATAATTATTTCAATAATGATAATGGCACTAAGGATAATTCTAGAAACAATAACAACAATAATAAGGATTATAATAACAATAAAAGCCGTGCTATAATTACTTTTATTATTATTTCTGTTATCATTGTCGTTATTATTATTAGAAAAATCATTAGAATAGTGTTGATTATTGCTATTATTGCAATTATTACGCAAATCATCATTATAATTATCACTGTATAATTATTGTCCTAATTACTCTCATAATTATCATTATTATCCTCATTATTGTCATTATTGATGGGGTTATCATCAAAATCATCATAATTAGCAGAATTATTGCTAAGATGATCATAATCATCCTTTAAACTCGAAAAAGGGGGGTTTTCGACTCATCTCTCCAAAGGCTGTATTTAGCTAAATTTCGCCTGTTTTTCGACTTTTAGGATTTTTCTACTTTTTGCCTTTTTTCTCATTATAGATGGGCTTTATAATGATGATTATCATTATTGTCATTATCATCATCATTATTATCATTACTTTCATTATCGCCCTAAGCACCCTTAATATAGTCATTATAATAATCATTATTTTTAATTATTAATGTCATTTTCATCATTATAATTATTCTAATAATGATAATGACAATAATGATAATTTTATAAATAATAACAATAATAATAAGGATTATAACAATAATAGCCCTTTTATAATTACTTTTATTATTATTTCTGTTATCATTGTCGTTATTATTATTAGGAAAATCATTAGAATAGTGTTGATTATTGCTATTATTGCAATTATTAGGCAAATCATTAGCATAATTATTGTCCTAATTACTCACATAATTATCATTATTATCGTCATTTTTGTCATTATTCATTCGGTTATCATCAAAATCATCATAATTAGCAGAATTATTGCTAAGATCGTCATGATCATACTTTAAACTCGAAAAAGGGGGTTTTGGACTCATCTCTCCAAAGGCTGTATTTGGCTAGATTTCGCCGGTTTTTCGATTTTTGGGATTTTTCTACTTTTAGCCTTTTTCTCATTATAGATGGGCTTTGTAATAATAATCATCATCATTTTTGTCACTATCATCATCATTATTATCATTACTGTCATTATCGCCCTAATTACCCCTAATCTAGTAATTATAATAATCATAATCTTAATTATTAATGTCATTTTCATCATTATAATTATTTTAATAATGATAATGACAAAAATGGTAATTCTGGAAAGAATAACAAAAATAATAAGGATTATAATAACAATAAAAGCCGTGTTATAATTACTTTAATTATTATATCTGTTATCATTGTCGTTATTATTATTAGGAAAATCATTAGAATAGTGTTGATTATTGCTATTATTGCAACTATTAGGCAAATCATCATTATAATTATCATTGTATAATTATTGTCCTAATTGCTCTCATAATTATCATTATTATCGTCATTATTGTCATTATTGATGGGTTATCATCAAAATCATCATAATTAGCAGAATTATTGCTAAGATCATCATGATCATCCTTTAAACTCGAAAAATGGGGGTTTTCGACTGATCTCTCCAAAGGCTGTATTTGGCTAAATTTCGCCGGTTTTTCGACTTCTGGGATTTTTCTACTTTTAGCCTTTTTCTCATTATAGATGGGCTTCATAATGATAATGATAATTATCATCATTATTGTCATTATCATTATCATTATTATCATTACTGTCATTATCGCTCTAATCACCCTTATGGGATTTTATTACTTTTGGCCTTTATTTCATTATAAATGGACTGGATAATAATTATTATCATCATCATTATCATTACTGTCATTATTCTTATGATTATTATCATTATAGCCATTATCATCATGATTATCATCAATATTGTCATCATTATTGCAGTTATAATGATTATTATTCTAATTATTATAGATTTTTTCATCATCATATCTATTTTTATAATGATAATAGCAATAATGATAATTTAAGAAATAATAATGACAAAAGTAATAATTATAAAGACAAGGATAATGATGTTATTATTATTTCTATTGTAATTATTATTTTGAAAATTATTGGAATAGAGTTGATTACTACCATTATTGCAGTAATTATCAAAATTATCATTACAATTATTTTATCATTATCATTATTATTCTCATTATCATTGTCATTATCATCATAATTATTATCATTATTGCATATTATGAAGGAATTATCATGAAAATCATCACAATTACCTGAATTAATGTTAAAATCCTCATAATTACCAATAAAAAGCGAGAAACGGTATTTTTCAACGTTTCTCTCACAAGGCTGTAATACGCTAGATTTTGCCGTTTTTTCGACTTCTGGGATTTTATTACTTTTGGCCTTTATTTCATTATAAATGGACTGGATAATAATTATCACCATTACTATCATTACTTTCATTATTATTATGATTATTATCATCAAAGTCATTATCACCATGATTATCATCATTATTATCATAATTATTGCAGTTATAATGATTATTATGCTAATTTTTATAGCTATTTTCATCATGATAATTATCTTTATAATGATAATAGCAATAATGATAATTTTAGAAATAATAATGACAATAGTAATAATTATAATGACAATGATAATGATGTTATTATTATTTCTGTTGTCATTATAAGTCTGAAAATTATTGGAATAGAGTTGATTATTGCTATTATTGCAGTAATTATCAAAATTATCATTATAATATGATTTTATTATTATTATCATTGTTATTGTCATTATCATTGTCATTATCATCATAATTATCATCATTATTGCATATAATGAAGGAATTATCATGAAAATCATCACAATTACCTGAATTAATGTTAAAATCCTCATAATTACCAATAAAAAGCGAAAAATGTTTTTTTTCGACGTTTCTTTCACAAGGCTGTAATTCGCTAGATTTAGCCGTTTTATCGACTTATGGGGTTTTATTACTTTTGGCCTTTATTTAATTATAAATGGACTGGATAATTATTATTATCATCATTATTATCATTACTGTCATTATTCTTATGGTTATTATCATTATAGTCATTATCATCATGATTATCATCAATATTATCATCATTATTGCAGTTATAATGTTTATTATGCTAATTATTATAGCTATTTTCATCATCATAGCTATTTTTTTAATGATAATAGCAAT
>NC_091552.1:26453032-26478032 GCF_042767895.1 Penaeus vannamei
TTTCTACTTTTAGCCTTTTTCTCATTATAGATGGGCTTTATAATGATAATCATTTTTGTCATTATCATCATTATTATCATTATCGCCGTAATCACCCTTAATATAGTAATTGTAATAATCATTATCTTAATTATTAATGTCCTTTTTCATCATTATAATCATTTTTATAATTATAATGACAATAATGATAATTCTGAAAATAATAACAACCATAATAAGCCGTGTTATAATTACTTCTATTATTATTTCCGTTATCATTGTGGTTATTATTATTAGGAAAATCATTAGAATAGTGTTGAATATTGCTATTATTGCAATTATAATTATCATCATTATAATTATCATTGCATAATTATTGTCCTAATTACTCTCATAATTATCATTATTATCGTCATTATTGTCATTATTGATGGGGTTATCATCAAAATCATCATAATTAGTAGAATTATTGGTAAGATCATCATAATCATCATTTAAACTCGAAAAAGAAGGGTTTTCGACTCATCTCTCGAAAGGCTTTATTTCGCTCGATTTTGCCAGTTTTTCGACTTCTGGGATTTTTCTACTTTTA
The DNA here is from genome assembly GCF_042767895.1 of Penaeus vannamei. NCBI lineage: Eukaryota > Metazoa > Arthropoda > Malacostraca > Decapoda > Penaeidae > Penaeus > Penaeus vannamei. The sequence goes on from NC_091552.1 coordinate 26,453,604, forward strand.
AGCCTTTTTCTCATTATAAATGGTCTTTATAAATATTATAATCATCATTATTGTCATTATCATCATCATTATTATCATTATCGCCCTAATCACTCTTAATATAGTCATTATAATAATCATTATAATTATTCTGATAATGATAATGACAATAATGATAATTCTGAAAATAATAACAACAATAAAACGGATTATAATAACAATAACAGCCGCGTTATACTTACTTTTATTATTATTTCTTTTATCACTGTCATTATTATTATAAGGAAAATAATTAGAATAGTGTTGGTTATTGCTATTATTGCAATATTTAGGCACATAACCATTATAATTATGATTGTATAATTATTATCATTATTATTGTCCTAAATACTCTCATAATTATCATTATTATCGTCATTATTGTCATTATTGATTGGGTTATCATCAAAATAATCATAATTAGCTGAATCTTTAATAAGATCATCATAATCATCCTTTAAACTCGAAAAAGGTTGTTTTTCGATTGATCTCTCCAGATGCTGTATTTGGCTGGATTTCGCCGGTTTTTCGACTTTTGGGATTTTTCTACTTCTAGCCTTTTTCTCATTATAGATGGGCTTTATAATGATAATTATCATCATTATTGTCATTATCAATCATAATTATTATCATTACTGTCATTATCGCCCTAATCACCCTAAATATAGTCATTATAATAATAATTATCATAATTATTAATGTCATATTTATCATTATAATTATTTTAATGATTATGACAATAATGATAATTCTGGAAATAATAACAACAATAATAAGGATTATAATAACAATAACCGTGTTATAATTACTTTTATTATCTATTATTATTTTCGTTGTTGTTACTAGGAAAATCATTAGAATAGTGTTGATTATTACTATTATTGCAATTATTAGGCAAATCATCATTATAATTATCATTGTATAATTATTGTCCTAATTACTCTCATAATGATAATTATTATCGTCATTATTGCCATTATTGATGGGGTTATCATCAAAATCATCATAATTAGCAGAATTATTGCTAAGATCATTATAATCATCCTTTAAACTCGAAAAAGGGGGATTTTCGACTAATATCTCCAAAGGCTATATTTCGCTCGATTTCGCCGGTTTTTCGACATTCGGGATTTTTCTTCTTTTAGCCTTTTTCTCATTATAGATGGGCTTCATAATGATAATTATCATTATTGTCAATATCATTATCATTGTTATTATTACTGTCATTAGCGCCCTAATCACCCTTAATATAGTCATTATAATAATCATTATCTTAATTATTAATGTCATTTTCATCATTATGAATATTTTAATAACAACAATAATAAGGATTATAATAACAATGATAGCCGTGTTATAATTACTTTTATTATTACATCTGTTATCATTGTCGTTATTATTATTAGGAAAATCATTAGAATAGTGTTGATTATTGCTATTATTGCACTTTATAGGCAAATTATTATAATTATCATTGTATAATCATTATCATAATTATTTTCCTAATTGCCCTCATAATTATCATTACTATCGTCATTATTTTCACTATTGATGGGGTTATCATCAAAATCATCCTTATTAAGAATTAATGCTAATATCATAATCCTCCTTTAAACTCGAAAAAGTGGGGTTTTCGACTTATCTCTCGAAAGGCTTTATTTCGCTAAATTTCACCTGTTTTTCGACTTTTGGGATTCTTCTACTTTTAGCCTTTTTCTCATTATAGATGGGCTTTATAATGATAATTATCATCATTATTGTCATTATCATTATTATTATCATTACTGTCATTATCGACCTCATCACCCTTAATATAGTCATTATAATAATCATTTTCTTAATTGTTAATGTCATTTTCATCCTTATAATTATTCTAATAATGATAATGACAATAATGATAATTCTGGAAATAATAACAACAATAATAAGGATTATAATAACAATATTAGCCGCAAAATAATTACTTTTAATATTTCATTATCGTTATTATTATTAGGAAAATCATTAGAATAGTATTGATTATTGCTATCATTGTAATTATTAGGCAAATAATCATTAAAATTATCATTGTATAATTATTATCATAATTATTATTCTAATTAGTCTCATAATTATCATTATTATAGTCATTATTGTCATTATTGATGGGGTTATCATCAAAATCATCATAATTAGCAGAATTATTGCTAAGATCTTCCTAATCATCCTTTGAACTTGAAAAAGGGGGATTTTCGAATCATATATCCAAAGGCTGTATTTGGCTAGATATCGCCGATTTTTCGACATTTGGGATTTTTCTACTTTTATACTTTTTCTCATTATAGATTGGCTTTATAATAATTATCATTATCATTTTTGTCATTATCATCATCATTATTATCATTACTGTCATTATTGCTCTAATCACCCTTAATATAATCATTATAATAATCATTATCTTAATTATTAATGTCCTTTTCATCATTTTAATTATTTTAGTAATGATAATGAGAATAACTATAATTCTGGAAATAATAACAATAATAAGGATTATAATAACAAAAATAGCCGTGTTATAATTAATTTTGTTATTATTTGTCATGATTATCATCATTATTATCATTACTGTCATTATCGCCCTATTCACCCTTAATATAGTCATTATAATAATCATTATCTTTATCATTAATGCCATTTTCATAATTATAATTATTTTGATAATGATAATGACAATAATGATAATTCTGAAATTAATAACAACAATAATAAGGATTATAATAACAATAACAGCCGTGTTATAATAACTTTTATTATTATTTCTGTTATCATTGTCGTTATCATTATTAGGAAAATCATTAGAATAGTGTTGATTATTGCTATTATTGCAATTATTAGGCAAATCATCTTTATAATTATCATTGTATAATTATTATCATAATTATTGTCCTAATTACTTTTATAATTATCATTATTATCGTCATTATTGTCATTATTTATGGGGTTATCATCAAAATCATCATAATTAGCAGAATTATTGCTAAGACCATCATGATCATCCTTTAAACTTGGAAAAACGGGGTTTTCGACTTATCTCTCAAAAGGCTGTATTTCGCTAGATTTCGCTAGATTTCGCCTGTTTGTCGATATTTGGGATTTTTCTACTTTTAGCCTTTTTCTCATTATAGATGGGCTTTATAATGATAATTATCATCATTATTGTCATTATCATCATCATTATTATCATTACTGTCATTATCGCCCTAATCACCCTTAATATAGTCATTATAATAATCATTATCTTAATTATTAATGTCATTTTCATCATTATCATTATTCTAATAATGATAATGACAATAACTATAATTCTGGAAATAATAACAACAATAATAAGGATTCTAATAACAAAAAATAGCCGTGTTATAATATCTATTATTATTATTTCTGTTATCATTGTCGTTATTATTATTAGGAAAATTATTAGAATAGTGTTGATTATTGCTATTATTGCAATTATTAGGTAAATTATCATATTTATCATTGTATAATTATTGTCCTAATTACTCTCATAATTATCATTATTATCGTCATTATTGTCATTATTGCTGGGTATATCATTCAAATCACCCTGATTAACAGAATTATTGCTAAGATCATCATAATCATACTTTAAAATCGATAAAGGGGTGTTTTCGAATGATCGCTCCAAAGCCTGTGTTTCGCTCGATTTCGCCGGTTTTTCGCAATTTGGGATTTTTCTACTTTTAGCCTGTTTCTCATTATAGATGGGCTTTATAATGATAACCATCATCATTATTGTCCTTATCATCATCATTTTTATCATTACTGTCATTATCGCCCCAATCATCTTTTAATAATTATTATCTTAATTATTAATGTCACTTAAATCATTATAATTATTTTAATAATTATAATGACTGATAATTCTGGAAATAATAACAATAATCAGGATTATGATAACAATAATAGTCGTGTTATAATTACTTTTATTATTATTACTTTTATCACTGTCGTTATTATTATTAGTAAGATCATTAGAATAGTGTTGATTATTGCTATTATTGCAGTTATCAAGCAAATCATTATAATTATCATTGTATAATTATTATCATAATTATTGTCCTAATTACTCTGATAATTGTCATTATTATCATCAATATTGTCATTATTGATTCGGGTATCATCAAAATAATCATAATTAGCAGAATTATTGCTAAGATCATCATGATCATACTTTAAACTCGAAAAAGGGGGATATGGACTCATCTCTCCAAATGATGTATTTGGCTAGATTTCGCCGGTTTTTCGACTTCTGGGATTTTTCGACTTTTAGCCTTTTTCTCATTATAGATGGGCTTTGTAATGATAATCATCATCATTATTGTCATTATCATCATCATTATTATCATTACTGTTATTATCGCCCTAATCACCCCTAATATAGTAATTATAATAATCATTATCTTAATTATTAATGTCATTTTCATCATTATAATTATTTTAATAATAATAATGACAATAATGATAATTCTGGAAACAATAACAACAATAATAAGGATTATAATTACAATAAAAGCCGTGTTATAATTACTTTAATTATTATTTCTGTTATCATTGTGGTTATTATTATTAGGAAAATCATTAGAATTGTGTTGATTATTGCTATTATTGCAATTATTAGGTAAATCATCATTATTATTATCATTGTATAATTATTGTCCTAATTACTCTCATAATTATCATTATTATCGTCATAATTGTCATTATTGATGGGTTATCATGAAAATCCTCATAATTAGCAGAATTATTGCTAAGATCATCATAATCATCCTTTAAACTCGAAAAAGAAGGGTTTTCGACTGATCTCTCCAAAGGCTGTATTTGGCTAAATTTCGCCGGTTTTTCTACTTTTTGGATTTTTCTACTTTTAGCCTTTTTCTCATTATAGATGGGCTTTATAATGATAATGATAATTATCATCATTATTGTCATTATTATTATCATTATTATCATTACTGTCATTATCGCTCTAATCACCCTTATGGGATTTTATTACTTTTGGCCTTTATTTCGTTATAAATGGACTGAATAATAATTATTATCATCATTATCATTACTGTCATTATTCTTATGATTATTATCATTATAGCCATTATCATCATGATTATCATCAATATTATCATCATTATTGCAGTTATAATGATTATTATGCTAATTATTATAGATTTTTTAATCATCATAACTATTTTTATAATGAGAATAGCAATAATGATAATTTATGAAATAATAATGACAATAGTAATAATTATAATGACAAGGATAATGATGTTATTATTATTTCCATTGTCATTATCAGTTTGAAAATTATTGGAATAGAGTTGATTACTATTATTATTGCAGTAATTATCAAAATTATCATTACAATTAATATATCATTATCATTATTATTGTTATTATCATTGTCATTATCATCATAATTATCATCATTATTGCATATTATGAAGGAATTATCATGAAAATCATCACAATTACCTGAATTAATTTTAAAATCCTCATAATTACCAATAAAAAGCGAAAAATGGTATTTTTCGACGTTTCTCTCACAAGGCTGTAATACGCTAGATTTTGCCGTTTTTTCGACTTCTGGGATTTTATTACTTTTGGCCTTTATTTCATTATAAATGGACTGGATAATAATTATCACCATTACTTTCATAACTTTCATTATTCTTATCATTATTATCATTAAAGTCATTATCATCATGATTATCATTATTATTATCATCATTATTGCAGTTATAATGATTATTATTCTAATTATTATAGTTATTTTCATCGTGATAACTATTTTTATAATGATAATAGCAATAATGATAATTTTAGAAATAATAATGACAATAGTAATAATTATTATGACAGTGATAATGATTTTATTATTATTTCTGTTGTCATTATTGTAGTAATTATCAAAATTATCATTATAATATAATTTTATCATTATCATCATTATTGTCATTATCATTGTCATTATCATCATAATTATCATCATTATTGCATATAATGAAGGAATTATCATGAAAATCATCACAATTACCTGAATTAATGTTAAAATCCTCATAATTACCAATAAAAACTGAAAAAAGTTTTTTTTCGACGTTTCTTTCACAAGGCTGTAATTCGCTAGATTTTGCCGTTTTATCGACTTATGGGGTTTTATTACTTTTGGCCTTTATTTCATTATAAATGGACTGGATAATAATTATTATCATCATTATTATCATTACTGTCATTATTCTTATGATTATTATCATTATAGTCATTATCATCATGATTATCATCAATATTATCATCATTATTGCAGTTATAATGATTATTATGCTAATTATTATAGCTATTTTCATCCTCATAACTATTTTTTTAATGATAATAGCAATAATGATAATTTAAGAAATAATAATGACAATAGTAATAATTATAATGACAAGGATAATTATATTATTATTTCTATTGTCATTATTAGTCTGAAAGTTATTGGAATAGATTTGATTATTATTATTATTGTAGTAATTATCAAAATTATCATTACAATTATTTTATCATTATTATTGTCATTATCATTGTCATTATCATCATAATTATCATCATTATTGCATATAATGAAGGATTGACCATAAAAATCGTCACAATTACCTGAATTAATGTTAAAGTCCTCTTAATTACCAATAAAAAGCGAAAGTTTTTTTTCGACTTTTCTCTCAAAAGGCTGTAATACGCTAGATTTTGCCGTATTTTCGACTTTTATTACTTTTGGCCTTTATTTCATTTTTAAATGGACTGGATAATAATTATTATCATCATTATTATCATTACTGTCATTATTCTTATGATTATTATCATTATAGTCATTATTATCATGGTTATCATCCTTTTTGCCGTTCTAATGATTATTATGCTAATCATTATAGCTATTTTCTTCATTATAACTATTTTTATAATGATGATAGTAATAATGATAATTTTAGAAATAATAATGACAATAGCAATAATTATATTGACAATGATATTGATGTTATTATTTATATTGTCATTATTAGTCTGAAAATTATTGGAATAGAGTTGATTATTGCTATTATTGCAGAAATTATCAAAATTATAATTATAATCATGATTCTATCATTATTATCATTATTATTGTCATTATCATTGCCATTATCATCATAATTATCATCATTATTGCTTATAATGAAGGAATTATCATGAAAATTATCACAATTACCTGAATTAATTTCAAAATCCTCATAATTACCAATAAAAAGCGAAAAAGGTTTTTTTTCGACGTTTCTCTCAAAAGGCTGTAATACGCTAGATTTTGCCGTTTTTTCTGCAAAATGATTTTATCATTATTATTGTCATTATCATATTCGTTTTCATCATAATTATCATCATTGCATATAATGAAGGAATTATCATGAAAATCATCACAATTACCTGAATTAATGTTAAAATCCCCATAATTACAAATAAAAAGCGAAAAGGTATTTTTTCGACGTTTCTCTCAAAAGGCCGTAATACACTAGATTTTGCCATTTTTCGACTCATGGGATTTTATTACTTTTGGACTTTATTTCATTATAAATGGACTGGAAAATAATTATCATCATTATTATCATTACTGTCATTATTCTTATGATTATTATCATTATAGTCATTATCATCATGATTATCGTTATTATTATCATCATTATTGCAGTTATAATGATTATTATGCTAATCATTATAGCTATTTTCATCATCATAACTATTTTTATAACGATAATAGCAATGCAACCTGGCGCTAGCCGGCGTCTAGTACTCTCTCATATGTATATACATATTAGTTCCGTGGAACTTCCAGCTGTGAAGCGGAGACATGCAATAAACTTCATGACCAGTGTTAATAGAAAAACAAGCATTTTCCTTCTTCTTTAATCCAACTAAACTGGCATCTCCTTTGAACAAAAACCGTTTTTCCAACATCAAAATCATACGTTAAGAGTGTTCAACACTCATCTTCAGTGATGACAAGAAAGAATATAAGGAACATTATCCTTCAGTTTACAAAAATATATTTACAAAACAGTTAAGATAAATCATATCAATAATAGTATTAACAAGACATGAAAAGGGGGATACGAATTACTAGTATCAAGACTTTACATTACATATCGAGATAAGAAAATGTAAGGGTTTATGAAAAGTTATTAAATAGATTAATACAACAGGTTGAACAGTTCATGTTTGTCCTTGAAATCAATTAACACTATTAAACATGTCAAGAGAACTATACTCTAAATGAATTGGAAAAGTAATTTAGTATTGAAAATTTTCTAGACTATAAAAGCCATCATGTAAATATGACAAAACATGCCATTCAAGATGACGTAAATACCATTAATTTTGATACAATACATTACTGAATTGTAATAGATTATTATGACAGAAACACATTCTAGGGAAATATTGGTATTCAGGGAAATTACTAGGTTATAAGGTTTAGACATTGAGTAAACTATGACAAAAAACGCAAGTCAAGAAATTCATAAAATCATTCAAATCAAAATAACACATTATTGAATACAATACATCATTACAATTGAAAAATATTATAATGAAACTTTTGTAATGACGTGACATTTAATGGAGAAAACTTGAGCTGAAATGGGACGAAATTACGATCAAAGCCCCTGGCGTCATCAAGGCAAAACCGGCAAGATCAAACTCGGCAAATACTATCTATAAACCTTGAATATGGGAATTTTACACACTTATCTCGAAACTAGGGATGTTAATTAATACATTGGTAACAATAATACAGAATACTAACCATAATTATTACTAAAACACTACTGAGAGAGCTGGTCAGTAACGATCCATGTCTAAAATCAATGAAGGAAGAAAGGCCTCTGAGCGGGCAAATGACAAGAGCGCTCCAGCCTGCACAAAATGTCCGAAAAGGAAAACGTGAGTGAACAATTCTAGGGGGACTATTTTAAAATTTCAATATCAGTGGAGGAGAGATATTCATTTATGTTTGGTTTTAATGTCCAAATCCAAAGGCTTTCCAAAATGTTGAGGTCTAAATCACATTGGGACGAGTCAAGAATTTCAAAATTGTTATAAGAGAAAGGAGTGATGCCTGATTGAAGACTTAGTAGGGCTTGAGAGCTTTAAATTCTTATTTCTGTATGGGAAACCTGTATGGTCTTCCATGCGCATAAACAAATTACGGGTTGTTTTATCCACATAGATAGCATTACAGTTATCACACGAGAACTTATATACAATGGAAGAGCATAGAGGAGTGAGTATTTTGTCTTTGAATTTGAAAAACTTACCAATATTTGTGGAGGTTGTGTATACAATTTTCAGTTTTACAGTTCTGTAATTATTATGGACAATCCTACATAATTTTCTCCCAAGACTATGACTTAATGAACCCAGATATGGCAATTTCATGTATATTATATCCTTTGAGACAGATAGGGGGGTAGACTGTGGTGAGACTAGTTTATTAACAGTTTTCCTGATTATATTAAAAATGAAATTCAGAGGGAAACTATTTAATTTAAGGATGCTGATGATAAATTCAACCTCTTGGCGGAAAATGTGATAATTCTTGGATATCTTAAAGGCCCTATATATTAAAATTGAAACTAGGTTGCTTTTATATTTAATGGGAATGTAAGAACTAAATTCTGTAGTGAGGCCAGTTGGTTTCCTGTACACTGATGTAGTAAAATAATTATTGTCATGAAAAATGTTAATATCCAAAAAGGGTAGACTGCCATTAGATTCCACTTCATGAGTAAATTTTATATTAGGGTGTTTATCATTTAGATAATTTAAAAACAATTTAATATGATCACTGGACCTGAATAGTAACAAGGTATCATCTACATAGCGAAAATATTTGCAAGGTTTAAAGGAGGTGTAGCCAAATTTTCTTATAATAATAAAGACAATGATAACAGAAATAATAATAAAAGTAATTATATAGAAGTAATCATAACACGGCTATTATTGTTATTATAATCCTTATTGATGTTGTTATTATTTCCAGAATTATCATTATTGCCATTATCATTAAAAGAATTATAATAATGAAAATGACATTAATAATTAAGGTAATGATTATTATAATGACTAACCTAACCTAACCTAACCTAACCTAACCTAAACCTAAACCTAACGTATCCCTAACCTAACCTAACCTAACCTAAACCAAACCTAACCTAACCTAACCTAAACCTAACCTAACCTAAACCTAACCTAACCTAAACCTAACCTAACCTAAACCTAACCTAACCTAAACCTAACCTAAACCTAACCTAACCTAACCTAACCTAAACCTAACCTAACCTAACCTAACCTAACCTAACCTAAACCTAACCTAACCAAATTCCAGCTAATGTAACCTAACCTCCATTAAACTGATTTAATATAAAACATATGTAAGAAAACGAAATTTGGACTCTCCTCATCAAAGCTGAACCTAACCTTACCTAACGTAACCTAAACTAACCAAATTCCAGCTAATGTAACCTAACCTCCATTAAACTGATTTAATATAAACCTTATATAAGAAAACGAAATTTGGACTCTCCTCATCAAAGTTGAGCCTCAGCTAACCTAACCTAACCAAAGTCCAGCTAATGTAACCTAACCTCCATTAAACTGATTTAATATAAACCTTATGTAAGAAAACGAAATTTGGACTCTCCTCACTAAAGCTGAGCCTAACCTAACCTAACCTAACCTAACCAAATTCCAGCTAATGTAACCTAACCTCCATTAAACTAATTTGATATAAACCATATGTAAGAAAACGAAATTTGGACTCTCCTCATGAAAGCTGAGCATAACCTAACCTAACCAAATTCCAGCTAATGTAACCTAACCTCCATTAAACTGATTTAATATAAACCTTATGTAAGAAAACGAAAATTGGACTCTCCTCATCAAAGCTGAGCCTGACCTAACCTAACCTAACCAAATTCCAGCTAATGTAACCTAACCTCCATTAAACTTATTTCATATAAACCTTATCTAAGAAAATGAAATTTGGACTCTCCTCATCAAAGCTGAACCTAACCTAACATAACGTAGCCTAACCTAACATAACCAAATTCCAGCTAATGTAACCTAACCTCCATTAAACTGATTTAATATAAACCTTATGTAAAAAAACGAAATTTGGAGTCTCCTCATCAAAGCTAAGCCTAACCTAAACTAACCTAATCAAATTCCAGCTAATGTAACCTAACCTCCATTAAACTGATTTCATATAAACCTTATGTAAGAAAACGAAATTTGGACTCTCCTCATCAAAGCTGAGCCTAGCCTAAGCTAACCTAACCTAACCTAACCAAATTCCAGCTAATGTAACCTAACCTCCATTAAACTGATTTAATATAAACCTTATGTAAGAAAACGAAATTTGGACTCTCCTCATCAAAGCTGAGCCTAACCTAACCTAACCAAATTCCAGCTAATGTAACCTAACCTCCATTAAACTGATTTAAGATAAACCTTATGTAAGAAAACGAAATTTGGATTCTCCTCATCAAAGCTGAGCCTAATCTAACCTAACCTAAAATAACCAAATTCCAGCTAATGTAACCTAACCTCCATTAAACTGATTTAATATAAAGCTAACGTAAGAAAACGAAATTTGGACTCTCCTCATCAAAACTGAGCCAAACCTAACCTAACCTAACGAAATTCCAGCTAATGTAACCTAACCCCCATTAAATTGATTTAAGATAAACCTTATGTAAGAAAACGAAATTTGGACTCTCCTCATCAAAGCTGAGCCTAGCCTAACCTAACCTAACCTAACCAAACTCCACCTAATGTAACCTAACCTCCATAAAACTGATTTAATATAAACCTTATGTAAGACAAGGAAATTTAGACTATCCTTATCAAAGCTGAGTCTAACCTAACCTAACCTAACCTAAACTAACCCAAACCTAACCTTACCTAAACCTAACCTAACCTAAACAAAACCTAACCTAACCTAACCTAAACCTAACCTAACCTAAACCTAACCTTACCTAACCTAACCCAAACCTAACCTAACCTAAACCTAACCTAACCTAGCCTAAGCTAACCTAGCTAAATTCCAGCTAATGTAACCTAACCTCCATGAAACTGATTTAATATAAAACTTATGTAAGAAAACGAAATTTGGACTCTCCTCATCAAAGCTGAGCCTAACCTAACCTAACCAAATTCCAGCTAATGTAACCTAACCTCCATTAAACTGATTTCATATAAACCTTATGTAAGAAAACGAAATTTGGGCTCTCCTCATCAAAGCTGAGCCTAACCTAACCTAATCTAACCTAACCAAATCCCAGCTAAAATGTAACCTAACCTCCATTAAACTGATTTAATATAAAGCTTATGTAAGAAAACGAAATTTGGAGTCTCCTCATCAAAGCTGAGCCTACCCTAACCTAACCTAACCAAATTCTAGCTAATATAACCTAACCTCCATTAAATTGATTGAATATAAACCTTATGTAAGAAAACGAAATTTGGACTCTCCTCATCAAAGGTAAGCCTAACCTAACCTAACCTAACCTAACCTAATTCCAGCTAATATAACCTAACCTCCATTAAACTGATTTAATATAAACCTTATGTAAGAAAACGAAATTTTGACTCTCCTCATCAAAGCTGAGCATAACTTAACCTAACCTAACCCAACCTAACCAAATTCCAGCTAATGTAACCTAATCTCCATTAAACTGATTTAATATAAACTTATGTAAGAAAACGAAATTTGGACATTCCTCATCAAAACTGAGCCTAACCTAACCAAATTCCAGCTAATATAACCTAACCTCTATTAAACTGATTTAATATAAACTTTATGTAAGAAAACGAAATTTGGACTCTACTCATCAAAGCTGAGCCTAACCTAACCTAACCTAACCTACCTAACCTAACCTAACCCTAACCTAATCTAACCTAACCTAACCTAACCTAACCAAACCTAACCTAAAACTAACCTAACCAAAACTAAAATAACCTAACCTAACCTAACCCTAACCTAACCTAACGAAACCTAGCGAAACCTAACCTAACCTGAACCTAACCTAACCTAACCTAACCTAAACCTAACCTAAACCTAACCTAACCTAAACCTAACCTAACCTAACCTAACCTAAACCTAACCTAACCTAAACCTACCCTAATCTAACCTAACCTAAACCTAACCTAACCTATCCTAACCAAATGCCAGCTAATGTAACCTAACCTCCATTAAAATGATGTAATATAAACCTTATGTAAGAAAATGAAATTTGGACTCTAATCATCAAAGCTGAGCATAACCTAACCTAACCTAACCAAATTCATGCTAATGTAACCTAACCTCCATTAAACTGATTTCATATAAACCTTATCTAAGAAAAGGAAATGTGGACTCTCCTCATAAAAGCTGAGCCTAACCTAACCTAACCTAACCAAATTTCAGCTAATGTAACCTAACCTCCATTAAACTTATTTAATATAAACCTTATGTAAGAAAACGAAATTTGGACTTTCCTCATCAAAGCTGAGCCTAACCTAACCTAACCTAACCTAACCAAATTCCAGCTAATGTAACTAAACCTCCATTAAACTAGTTTAATATAAACCTTATGTAAGAAAACGAAATTTGGACTCTTCTCATCAAAGCTGAGCCTAACCTAACCTAACCTAACCTAACCAAATTCCAGCTAATGTAACCTAACCTCCATTAAACTGATTTAATATAAACCTTATGTAAGAAAACGAAATTTGGACTCTCCTCATCAAAGCTGAGCCTAACCTAACCTAACCTAACCAAACTCCAACTAATGTAACTTAACCTCCATTAAACTGATTTAATACAAAATTTATGTAAGAAAACGAAATTTGGATTCTCCTCATCAAAGCTGAGCCTATCCTAACCGAACCTAACCTAACCAAATTCCAACTAATGTAACCTAACCTGCATTAAATTGATTTAATATAAACCTTATGTAATAAAACGCAATTTGAGGTCTCCTCATGAAAGCTGAGCCTAGCCTAACCTAATCTAACCTAACCAAAATCCAGCTAATGTAACCTAATCTCCATTAAACTGATTTGATATAAATCTTATGTAACAAAACGAAATTTGGACTCTCATCATCAAAGTTGAGCCAAACCTAACCTAACGTAACCTAACCAAATCCCAGGTAATGTAACCTAACCTCCATTAAACTGATTTCATATAAATCTTATGTAAGAAAACGAAATTTAGACTCTCCTCATCAAAGCTGAGCCTAACTTAACCGAATCTAACCTAAACTAACATAACAGAATTCCAAGTAATGTAACCTAACCTCCATTAAACTGATTTAATATAAACCTTATGTAAGAAAACGAAATTTGGACTCTCCTCATCAAAGCAGAGGCTACCCTAACCTAATCTAACCTAACCAAATTCCAGCTCATGTAACCTAACCTCCATTAAACTGATTTAATATAAAGCTTATGTAAGAAAAGGAAATTTGGACTCTCTTCATTAAAGCTAAGCCTAACCTAACCTAACCTAACAAAATTCCAGCTAATGTAACCAAACCTCCACTAAATTGATTCAATATAAACCTTATGTAATAAAACGAAATTTGGACTCTCCTCATCAAAGCTAAGCCTAACCTAACCTAACCTAACCAAATTCCAGCTAATGTAACTTAATCTCCATTTAACTTATTTAATATAAATCTTATGTAAGAAAACGAAATTTGGACTTTCCTCATCAAAACTGAGCCTAACCTACCCAAACCTAACATTATTCCAGTTAATATAACCAAACCTCCATTAAACTGATTTAATATAAACTTTATGTAAGAAAACGAAATTTGGAATCTAACCTAACCTAACCTAACCTAAACCTAACCTAACCTAACCCAAACTAACCTATATATATATATATATATATATATATATATATATATATATATATATATATATATATATATATATATATATATATATATATATATACGCTAGATTTTACCGTTTTTTCGAATTTTGGGATTTTATTACTTTCAGCCTTTATTTCATTATAAATGAACTCTATAATTATTATTATCATCTTTTATTATCATTATTTTCATGATTATTATCATTATAGTCATTATCGTCATAATTATCATTATTATTATCATTATTGCAGTTATAATAGTTATGCTAATTATTATTGTTATTTTCATCATTATAATTATTTTCATAATGATAATAACAATGATGATAATTCTAGAAATAATAATGACAATAATAATAATTATAATAACAATGATAATCATGTCATTATTTCTATTGTCCTTATTAGTAAAAAAAATATTAGAATAGAGTTAATTATTGCTATTATTGCAGTAATTATCATTTTAATATCATTATCCTTATTATTGTCATTATCATAATTATCATCATTATTGTCAATAATAAAGGAATTATCATGAAAATCATCATAATTACCTGAAGTAATGTTAGAAGGATCACAATTATCACTTGAAAGCGAAAAATATTGTTATCATTATAGTCATTATCATCATAATTATCATTATTATTATCATTATTGTAGTTATAATAGATATGCTAATTATTATTGTTATTTTCATAATTTTAACTATTTTTATAATCATAATAACAATAATGATAATTATAGAAATAATAATGGCAATAATAATAATTATAATAACAACAATAATGATATTATTATTATTTATATTGTCCTTATTAGTATGAAAATTATAAGAATAGAGTTAATCATTGCTATTATTGCAGTAATCAAAATTATCATTATAATTATCATTTTATTGTTATTATCATCATTATTGTCATTTATCATCATAATTATCATCATTATCGTCAATAATTAAGGAATTATCATGAAAATCATCATAATTACCTGAATTAATGTTAAAAATCATCATAATTATCAATTAAGCAACAACAAGCAAAAAAGTTTTTTTTCGACATTTTTCTCTATTTTGCCATTTTTCGACTTTTGGAATTATATTACTTTTAGCCTTTATTTCATTATAAATGGACTCTATAATTATTATTATCATCATTATTATCATTATTGTCATTATTTTTATGATTATCATTATAATCATTATCGTCATAATTATCATCATTAAAGTTATAATAATTATTGTTAATTATTATTGTTATTTTCATCATTATAACATTTTTTTTATAATGATAATAACAATAATGATAATTTTAGAAATAATAATGACAATAATAATAATTATAATAACAATTATTATTATATTATCATTTCTATTGCCCTTGTTAGTATGAAAATTATTAGAATAGAGTTAATTATTGCTGTTGTAATTATCAAAATTATCATTATAATTACCATTTTATTATTATTATCATTATTATTGTCATTATCATCATAATTGTCGTCATTATTGTCAGAATAAAGGAATTATCAAGAAAATCATCATAATTACCTGAATTATTGTTAAAATCATCATAATTATCATTTAAAAGGGAAAAAGTTTTTTTCCCGACATTTCTCTCAAAAGGCCGTATTTTCGATTTTTGGGATTTTATTACTTTTAGCCTTTATTTAATTATAAATGGACTCTATAATTATTATTATCATCATTATTATCATCATTGTCATTATTTTTATGATTATTATCCTTTTAGTCATTATCTACATAATAATCATTATTATTATCATTATTGCAGTTACAATATCTATTATGCTAATTATTTTTGTTATTTTCATCATTATAACTATTTTTATAATGATAATAATAATGGTGATAATTTTAGAAATAATGACAATAATAATAGTTATAATAACAATAATAATTATATTATCATTTTTTATTGCCCTTATTAGTATGGAAATTATTAGAATAGATTTAATTATTCCCATTATTGCAGTAATTATCAAAATTATCATTACAGTTATCATTTTATTATTATCATTATTATTGTCATTATCATTATAATTATTATCATTATTGTCAATAATAAAGGAATTCTCATGAAATGATAATTATAGTTATCATTATTATCATTATAAAAATAGTTATAATAATGAAAATGACAATAATAATTTCGATAATAATACGAGAACTGGAATAATGATAATAATAATGGTAAATATGACTATAATTACTAAAATTATAATAATCATAATAATAATGACAATAATCATAACAATAATCATAATGATAATTATTGAGCCCATTGATAATGAAAAAATGGCTAAAAGTAATAAAATACCAAAAGTGGAAAAAGGGCATTATCTAGCGATGATGATTTTAGCATTAATTCTGTTAATTATGATAATTTCCATGATAATTTTTTTAAATATTGACGTTAATTATGATAACAATGACAATAATAATAATGAAATTTTAATTTTAATGATAATTTGGATAATAACTCAAAAAATAGGAATAATGAACACTATTCTAGTAATTTCCACAATATTAATGATATTAGAAATAATTATAATAGTCCTATTGTTGTAATTAAAAATATATTATTATAATTGAAAAAATATTATTGTAATGAAAAATATTTTCATTGTTATTGAAATTATTATAATTGTTATTATTAATTCAAAAATTATTATTATTATAATTATAAAAATAGTTAAAGGGATGAAAATTACAATAATAGGATAATAATCATTATAACTGCAATAATGATAATAATCATGGTAATAATTATAATCAGAACTGTTGAGCCCATTAATAATGAAAAATAGGTAAAATTAATATAATACCAAAAGTGGAAAAAACGGCAAAATCTTTTGAGAGAATACTCGAAAAAAATCTTTTTCGATTCTAAATGATAATTTTGATGAATTTAGCATTTATTCTGCCATTTTTTATAATTTCATGATAATCCCATTAACATTGACAATAATAATGATAATTATGATAGTAATGACAATAATTATGATAATGATAAAATTATAATTGTAATGATAATTTTGATAATAACTGAAAAAAGGGCAATAATGAACACTATTGTAATGATTTCCACAATAATAATAATATTGGAAATAATAATAATAATTTCATTATTGTATTTAAAAATATCATCATTGTTCTATAATCATTATAATTGTTATTATTAGTCCTAAAATTATCATTATTATTGTCATTATAAAAATAGTTATAATGATAAAAATGACAATAATAATTAGGATAATAAGCATTGTAACTCCAATAATGATAATAATGATAATGGTAATTATGACGATAATTACTATACTGATAATAATCAAAACAATCATGACAATAATCATAATAATGGTGACAATAATCATAATAATGACAATAATCATTATGATAATAATAATGATAATGATAATTATTGAGCCCATTAATAACGAAAGAATAGCTAAAAGTAATAAAACCCCAAAAGTTGAAAAACCGGCAAAATGTAGCGAATTTCAGAGTTTAGAGAGAATTCTCGAAAAAAAAAATCATTTTTCGATTCTAAATGAGAATTATGATGATTATAACATCAATTCTGTGGATTATGATAATTTTCATGATGATCCCATTTATATTGACAATGATGATAATAATCCCATTAATACTGAGAATAATGACAATTATAATAATAATGATAAAATTATAATTTAATGATAAATTTGATAATAACTGAAAACAAGCAATAATGAACACTATTCTAATGATTTCCACAATGATAATAATATTAGAAATAATATGATAATGATAATTATTGAGCCGGTTAGTAATGAAAAAAAACTGCTAAAAGTAATAACATCCAAAAAATCGAAAAAACGGCAAAATCTAGCGAATTACTCGAAAAGACACTTAATCGATTCTACGTGATAATGATGATGATTTTAGTATTAATTCTGTTAAATATTAAAATTTTCATGATAATCCAATTAATATTGACAATAATGATGGTAATTATGATAATGACAGTAATGATAATTATAAAATTATAATTTTAATGATTTTTTTTACAATAATGACAATGCTAATGGTTATAATAATAATATGATTTTCATGATAATTTTGATAATAACTGAAAAAATAACAATAATGAACACTATTCTAATGTGATCCACAATAATAATAATACTGAAAATAATAATAATAATTTTATTATTGTAATTACAATTATCATTGTTACTAAAATTATTATAATTGTTATTATTAGTCCCAAAATTATCATTATTATTATTATTATAATAGTTATAAGGATAGTGGCAATTATGACGATAATTACTTTCATTATAATAATCATAATAATGATGACAATATTCATAATAATAATGATAATGATAATCATTGAACCCATTTATAATGAAAAAAGTAATAAATCCCCAAGGTTGATAAAACGGCAAAATCTAGCGAATTGCAGCTTTATGAGAGAATACTCGAAAAAAAACTTTTTTTGATTCCAAATATAATTATGATGATTTTAGCATCAATTCTATTAATTATGATCAATTACATGATAATCCCATTAATAATGACAATAATGATAATAATTATGATAATAATGACAACAGTAATGATAATAATGATAAAATGATAAATTGTAATTCTAATGATAATAATGATAAAATTATAATTTTAATGATAATATTGATAAAATTATAATTCTAATGATAATCATAGAATTATAATTCTAATGATAATAACTTTAAAAAGTAGAAATAATGAACACTATTTTAATCATTTCCACAATAATAACAATATTAGAAATAATAATAATAATTTTATCATTATCATTATAGTTATAATGATAAAAATGACAATAACAATTAGGATAATAATCACTGAAACTGCAATAATGATAATAATGGTAATTATGACGATAATTACTATAATGATAATCATAATAATAATTATCGAGCCCATTAATAATGAAAAATGGCTAAAAGTAATAAAATCCCAAAGGTGGATAAGACGGAAAAATCTAGCGAATTACAACCTTTTGAGAGAATACTCGAAATATTTTTTTTCGATTCGAAATGATAATTATGATACTTTTAGCAGTAATTCTGTTAATTATAATACTTTTCATGATAATTCCATCAATATTGACAATGATGATGATAATTATGATAATGACAATAATGATTATGATAATGAAAAAAATATAATTTTAATGATAATTTTGATAATAACTGAAAATAGCAATAATGAACACTATTCTAATGATTTCCTCAATAATAATAATATTTGAAATACTAATAAGAATTTTATTATTGTAATTAAAAATATAATTGTTACTAAAATTATCATAATTGTTATTTTTAGTCCTAAAATCATTATTATTATTATCATTACAAAAATAGTTATAATGATGAAAATGATAATTAGGGTAATAATCATTATAACTGAAATAATGATAATAAAATGATAATTATGACGATAATTACTCTAATGATAAAAATCATAATAATAATGACAATAATCATATTAACAATGATAATGATAAGTCCATTAATAATGAAAAAATGGCAAAAAGTAATAAAACCCCCAAGTCGAATGACGGCAAAACCTAGCGAATCACAGCCCTTTGAGAGAATACTTGAAAAAAAAAACTTTTTTCCATTCTAAATGATAATCATGATGATTTTAGTCGAAAAACGGCAAGATCTTGCGAATTACAGCCTTTTGAGAGAATTCTCGAAAAAAAAACACTTTCGATTCTTAATGAAAATTATGATGATTTTAGCCTTAATTCTGTTAATTATGATAATTTTCATGATGATCCCGTTAATATAATAATGATGATGATAATAATGAATATGACAATAATAATGATAAAATTACAAGTTTAATGATAATTATGATAATAACTGAAAAGAATATCAATAATGAACACTATTCTAATGATTTCCACAATAATAATAATATTAGAAATAATAATAATAATTTTATTACTGTAATTAAACATATTATCAATGTTCCTAAATTTATATTAATTGTTAGTATTAGTCCTAAAATTATCATTATTATTATCATGAAAATAGGTATGATGATAATAATATTATCATGAAAATGGTAATAATAATTAGGATAATAATCATTATAACTGCAGTTATGATAATGGTAATTTTGACGATAATTACTATAATGATAATAAACATAATGATAATGACAATAATCAGAATAATAATGATAATGATAATTAATGAGCCCATTAATAATGAAAACATGTCTGAAAGTAATAAAATCCCAAAAGTCGAAAAAAAACGGCAAAATCTAGCGTATACAGCCTTTTGAGAGAATACTCGAAACACCCCCTTTTCCATTGTAAATGATAATTACGACGATTTTAGCATTAATTCTGTTAATTTAGATAATTTTCATGATAATCACATTAATATTGACAAGAATTATGATAAATACGGTAATAATGACAATAATAGTGATAATAATGATAAAATTATAATTCTAGCAATAATTTTGATAATAACTAAAAATATAGCAACAATGATCACTATTGTAATGATTCCCACAATACTAATAATATTGGAAGTAATAATAATAATTCCATTATTGTGTTGAATAACATTATCATTGTTACTAAAATTATCATTATTATTATCATTATAAAAATAGTTATAATGATGAAAATGACAATATTAATTAGGATAATAATCATTACAACTGCAATAATGATAATAATAATTATGATAAATATTATAATGATAATAATCAGGATAATAATAACAGTAATCATAATAATTATGAGAATGGTAATTATTGAGCCCACTAATAATGAGAAATGGCTAAAAGTAATAAAATTCCAAAAGTAAAAAAAACGGCAAAATCTAGCGAATTACAGCCTTGTGAGAGAATAGTCGAAAAACCCTGTTTTTCCATTCTAAATGATAATTTTGGTGAATTTAGCATTAATTTTGTTAATTATGATAATTTTCGTGATAATCCCATAAAAATTGACAATAATGATGATAATTGTGATAATAACGATACATTTATAATTTTAATAATAATTTTGATATTTGAAAAAATAGCAATAATGAGCACTATTCAGATAATAATATTAAAAATAATAATGTTAATTTTATTACTGTAATTAAAAATAATATTGTTACTAAAATTATTATAATTGTTATTATTAGTCCTAAAATTATCCTAAAATTATTATCATTACAAAAATGGTTATAATGATGAAAATGACAATAATAATTAGGATAATAATTAGAACTGCAATAATATTAATAATAATGGTAATTATGACGATAATGATAGTAATCATAATAATAATGTCAATAATCATAATAATAATGACAATAATCATAGTAATAATGATAATGATAATGGTTAAAAGTAATAAAATCCCAAATTTCGAAAAAAAACGGCAAAATCTAGCGAATTACAGCCTTTTGAGAGAATACTTAGAAAACCCGCTTTTTCGATACTAAATGATAATTATGATGATTTTAGCATTAATTCTGTTAATTAGGATAATTTTCATGATAATCCCATTAATATTGACAACAATAATTATAATCATGATAATAATGATAATAATAATAATTCGGATAATAAACATTCTAACTGCAATAATAATGGTAATTATGACGATAATTACTATAATGATAATAATCATAATAATAATGACAAAAATCATAATAATAAAGTAATAAGTAATGAAAGAAAAGTCGAAAAAACGGCAAAATCTAGCGAATTACAGCGTTTTCAGAGAATAATAAAAAAAAAAACGCTTTTTCGATACTAAATGATAATTATGACGATTTTGGCATTGATTTTTATTAATTATGATAATTTTCATGAGAATCCAATTAATATTGACAACAATGATGGTATTTATGATAATAATGACAATTGTAATGATAATAAGAATAAAATTAAAATTTTGATTAAAAATTTGATAACAGAAATAATAGCATTAATGAACACTATTCTAATGATTTCCCCCTTTTTATGACGATAATAATGATAATGATAAGATTATAATTTTAATGATAATTTTGATAATAACTGAAAAGATAGTAATAATGAAACTTCCAATGATTTCCACAACAATAATAATATTAGAAATAATAAAAATCATTTTATTATTGTAATTAAAAATATTATGTTACTAAAATTATTATAATTGTTATTATTAGTCCTAAAATTATCATTATTATTATTATCACTATTAAAATAGTTATAATGATGAAAATGACAATAATAATTAAGATAATAATCATTACAACTGCAATAATGATAATAATAATGGTAATTATGACGATAATTACTATAATGATAATAATCATAATAATAATGACAATAATCATAATAATAATGATAATGATAATTATTGAGCCCTTTGATAATAAAAAAATGGGTAAAAGTAATAAAATCCCAAAAGTCGGAAAACGGCAAATTCTAGCGAATTACAGCCTTTTGAGAGAATACTTGAAAAAAAAACTTTTCGACTCTAAATGATAACTATGATGATTTTAGCATCAATTCTGTTAATGCTAGTATTATTACTGACATAATGTAATTAATGATGATAGGAATAACAACCACATGTTCCTTGAATAATAAAAAAAAGAAGTCCAGAAATTAGCTTTATCACCCTTTTTCTGTTGTACTACTTATTATTTGATGTTTGCAAGGAATGTAGGAAGCAAGAAGAATAACTACTTATACAGTTTATTTCTTCCTTGCATCCTCCTAACTTCAAATACGTAAACAGATGAAAGGACTATTGTTGTGTTTTCATCATTATTTCATATATGAAATACTGATATATGATATTATCACTATCACTACTGCTATCATCATTACTAGTAGTATTGATATTATTATTGTTAATGCTATTGTTATCACGACTATTGGTTATCATAATCATCACCATTCTTAATGTTATCGGTTATTGATGTTATTTGTGCAATAACAGTAGTAGCAGTATTTGTCATAATGATATACTTCCGTTGATGAAAGTAATGTTACTAATGATAATAATAAATATTCATCTATATATACAAGTTTCTCCTACATTGTCTCGGAATCCTCGTTTTCTTATGTATACTGTGTTCAGAGAAAACTGTGACTTTTGTCTCATGCTCTATTTCTTTTTCTTTTTCTCTTCTCGTGTCTTTCCTTATTAGATCTCGATAGCAAACGGTCCAGCACTATATTTTTATTTTAAAAATCTAAGTATTCAAGATGTGTTAAGGGTAATTATTGTTTTACCACAGAAACATAGGTATATTCATATGATGCCTGTGGTTGGTAAACTTATATGTATATTTATCTGTATCTCTATGTATCTATCTATCTATCTTTTTATCTAAGGATTAGATAACCAAACCCCTGTAATACC
>NC_091552.1:26482106-26494606 GCF_042767895.1 Penaeus vannamei
TTTTTAAAAAAGGGAAATTTCCAAAAATTTTTTTAAGGGACTATGAAAAAATTTAACCCGGGAAAATGGAAATTTTCGGGATATTTAAACCCTTTTTAAAAAAAAATAGGGGGTTTTTTTTTTTGGGGGTGAAAAACAAAATTTTTAACCAGTTTTTCCTGAATTATTTAAAATAAATTTTTTCAGAAAAATTTAATTAAAAGGGTGCTGATTAAATTCCCCCTTCTTGGGGAAAATTTTATAATTTTCTTTGGAAAATTTAAAAAACCCAATTTAAAAATTTTGAAACTGGGCCTTTTTTTTTTAAAAGGGAATTAAAGGAAAATAAATTTGGGGGTGGGGCCAAAATTTTTCCCTTTAAAATAAAAAATGTAAAAAATAAAAATTGTTTTAAAAATTTTAATATAAAAAGGGTAATTGATTAAATTCCATTAGGGTTTTTAAATTTTTATATTATTGTTTATCTTTTAAAAAATTAATTTAAAAACAAATTTAAAAATGTTTATTATAATAAAACCCAAAAACCAAACCAAAACCAAAAAAAACCAAGGTTTAAAATTAAAAACCAAACCAAATAATAAAACCCAAATAAAAACCCAAAATAATAAAAAAATAATTAATAAATAACCAAAAAACCCAACCTAAAAATTGTTAAAAATAATCCTTTAAAAAAATTTTAAAAAATTTCCAAATTTTCCAAAATTGCCTTAACCCCCATTAAAAAAATTTAAAAATAAAAAATTAAAAAAGGAAATTTATTTAATAAACCTAACCAAACCCTTTAACCAAACCCTAACCAAAACCCAAAACCAAATTCCCTAATTAACCTAACCTCCTTAAACCCAAAAAAAACCTTTAAAAAAAACCAAATTTAACCTCCCTAAATTAACCTAACCAAAACCTAACCTAACCAAACCCTAATTAACCTAACCTCCTTAAACCCTTTAAAAAAACCTTTAATTAAAAAACCCAAATTTAACCTCCTCCCCAAAACCTAACCAAAACCTAACCTAACCAAATTCCAGCTAATGTAACCTAACCTCCATTAAACTAATTTAATAAAAAACCTTATGTAAAAAAAAGAAATTTGGACTCTCCTCATAAAGCTAAACCAAACCCTTTAAACCCAAAACCCAAATTCCAGCTAATGTAACCGAACCTCCATTAGACTGATTTAATATAAACCTTATGTAAGAAAACGAAATGTGGACTCTCCTCATAAAAGCTGAGCCTAACCTAACCTAACCTAACCTAACAAAATACCAGCTAATGTAACCTAACCTCCATTAAACTTATTTAATATAAACCTTATGTAAGAAAACGAAATTTGGACTTTCCTCATCAAAGCTGAGCCTAACCTAACCTAACCTAACCTAACCAAATTCCAGCTAATGTAACTAAACCTCCATTAAACAAGTTTAATTTAAACCTTATGTAAGAAAACGAAATTTGGACTCTTCTCATCAAAGCTGAGCCTAACCTAACCTAACCTAACCTAACCAAATTCCAGCTAATGTAACCTAACCTCCATTAAACTGATTTAATATAAACCTTATGTAAGAAAACGAAATTTGGACTCTCCTCATCAAAGCTGAGCCTATCCTAACCTAACCTAACCAAACTCCAACTAATGTAACTTAACCTCCATTAAACTGAGTTAATATAAAATTTATGTAAGAAAACGAAATTTGGACTCTCCTCATCAAAGCTGAGCCTATCCTAACCTAACCTAATATAACCAAATTCGAACTAATGTAACCTAGCCTGCATTAAATTGATTTAATATAAATCTTATGTAATAAAACGCAATTTGGGGTCTCCTCATGAAAGCTGAGCCTAGCCTAACCTAACCTAACCTAACCAAAATCCATCTAATGTAACCTAATCTCAATTAAACTGATTTGATATAAATCTTATGTAACAAAATGAAATTTGGACTGTCGTCATCAAAGTTGAGCCTAACCTATTTTAGTGTAACCTAACCAAATCCCAGGTAATGTAACCTAACCTCCATTAAACTGATTTCATTTAAACCTTATGTAAGAAAACGAAATTTAGACTCTCCTCATCAAAGCTGAGCCTAACTTAACCCAATCTAACCTAACCTAACCTAACAAAATTCCAGCTAACGTAACCTAACCTCCATTAAACTGATTTAATATAAACCTTATGTAAGAAAACGAAATTTGGACTCTCCTCATCAAAGCTGAGGCTACCCTAACCTAATCTAACCTAACCAAATTCCAGCTAATGTAACCTAACCTCCATTAAACTGATTTAATATAAATCTTATGTGAGAAAACGAAATTTCGACTCTCCTCATTAAAGCTGAGCCTAACCTAACCTAACCTAACCAAATTCCAGCTCATGTATCCTAGCCTTCAGTAAACTGATTTAATATAAACCTTAGGTAAGAAAAGGAAATTTTGACACTCCTCATCAAAGCTGAGCCTAACTTAACCTAACCTAACCAAATTCCAGCTAATGTAACCTAACCTCCATTAAATTAATATAATATAAACCTCATGTAAGAAAACGAAATTTGGACTTTCCTCATCAAAACTGAGCCTAACCTACCGAAACCTAACATAATTCCAGCTAATATAACCAAACCTCCATTAAACTGATTTAATATAAACTTTATGTAAGAAAACGAAATTTGGAATCTAAACTAACCAAACCTAAACTTTACCTAACCTAACCTAAACCTAAACCTAACCTATATATATATATATATATATATATATATATATATATATATATATATATATATATATATATATATATATATATATATATATATACGCTAGATTTTACCGTTTTTTCGAATTTTGGGATTTTATTACTTTCAGCCTTTATTTCATTATAAATGAACTCTATAATTATTATTATCATCTTTTATTATCATTATTTTCATGATTATTATCATTATAGTCATTATCGTCATAATTATCATTATTATTATCATTATTGCAGTTATAATAGTTATGCTAATTATTATTGTTATTTTCATCATTATAATTATTTTCATAATGATAATAACAATGATGATAATTCTAGAAATAATAATGACAATAATAATAATTATAATAACAATGATAATCATGTCATTATTTCTATTGTCCTTATTAGTAAAAAAAATATTAGAATAGAGTTAATTATTGCTATTATTGCAGTAATTATCATTTTAATATCATTATCCTTATTATTGTCATTATCATAATTATCATCATTATTGTCAATAATAAAGGAATTATCATGAAAATCATCATAATTACCTGAAGTAATGTTAGAAGGATCACAATTATCACTTGAAAGCGAAAAATATTGTTATCATTATAGTCATTATCATCATAATTATCATTATTATTATCATTATTGTAGTTATAATAGATATGCTAATTATTATTGTTATTTTCATAATTTTAACTATTTTTATAATCATAATAACAATAATGATAATTATAGAAATAATAATGGCAATAATAATAATTATAATAACAACAATAATGATATTATTATTATTTATATTGTCCTTATTAGTATGAAAATTATAAGAATAGAGTTAATCATTGCTATTATTGCAGTAATCAAAATTATCATTATAATTATCATTTTATTGTTATTATCATCATTATTGTCATTTATCATCATAATTATCATCATTATCGTCAATAATTAAGGAATTATCATGAAAATCATCATAATTACCTGAATTAATGTTAAAAATCATCATAATTATCAATTAAGCAACAACAAGCAAAAAAGTTTTTTTTCGACATTTTTCTCTATTTTGCCATTTTTCGACTTTTGGAATTATATTACTTTTAGCCTTTATTTCATTATAAATGGACTCTATAATTATTATTATCATCATTATTATCATTATTGTCATTATTTTTATGATTATCATTATAATCATTATCGTCATAATTATCATCATTAAAGTTATAATAATTATTGTTAATTATTATTGTTATTTTCATCATTATAACATTTTTTTTATAATGATAATAACAATAATGATAATTTTAGAAATAATAATGACAATAATAATAATTATAATAACAATTATTATTATATTATCATTTCTATTGCCCTTGTTAGTATGAAAATTATTAGAATAGAGTTAATTATTGCTGTTGTAATTATCAAAATTATCATTATAATTACCATTTTATTATTATTATCATTATTATTGTCATTATCATCATAATTGTCGTCATTATTGTCAGAATAAAGGAATTATCAAGAAAATCATCATAATTACCTGAATTATTGTTAAAATCATCATAATTATCATTTAAAAGGGAAAAAGTTTTTTTCCCGACATTTCTCTCAAAAGGCCGTATTTTCGATTTTTGGGATTTTATTACTTTTAGCCTTTATTTAATTATAAATGGACTCTATAATTATTATTATCATCATTATTATCATCATTGTCATTATTTTTATGATTATTATCCTTTTAGTCATTATCTACATAATAATCATTATTATTATCATTATTGCAGTTACAATATCTATTATGCTAATTATTTTTGTTATTTTCATCATTATAACTATTTTTATAATGATAATAATAATGGTGATAATTTTAGAAATAATGACAATAATAATAGTTATAATAACAATAATAATTATATTATCATTTTTTATTGCCCTTATTAGTATGGAAATTATTAGAATAGATTTAATTATTCCCATTATTGCAGTAATTATCAAAATTATCATTACAGTTATCATTTTATTATTATCATTATTATTGTCATTATCATTATAATTATTATCATTATTGTCAATAATAAAGGAATTCTCATGAAATGATAATTATAGTTATCATTATTATCATTATAAAAATAGTTATAATAATGAAAATGACAATAATAATTTCGATAATAATACGAGAACTGGAATAATGATAATAATAATGGTAAATATGACTATAATTACTAAAATTATAATAATCATAATAATAATGACAATAATCATAACAATAATCATAATGATAATTATTGAGCCCATTGATAATGAAAAAATGGCTAAAAGTAATAAAATACCAAAAGTGGAAAAAGGGCATTATCTAGCGATGATGATTTTAGCATTAATTCTGTTAATTATGATAATTTCCATGATAATTTTTTTAAATATTGACGTTAATTATGATAACAATGACAATAATAATAATGAAATTTTAATTTTAATGATAATTTGGATAATAACTCAAAAAATAGGAATAATGAACACTATTCTAGTAATTTCCACAATATTAATGATATTAGAAATAATTATAATAGTCCTATTGTTGTAATTAAAAATATATTATTATAATTGAAAAAATATTATTGTAATGAAAAATATTTTCATTGTTATTGAAATTATTATAATTGTTATTATTAATTCAAAAATTATTATTATTATAATTATAAAAATAGTTAAAGGGATGAAAATTACAATAATAGGATAATAATCATTATAACTGCAATAATGATAATAATCATGGTAATAATTATAATCAGAACTGTTGAGCCCATTAATAATGAAAAATAGGTAAAATTAATATAATACCAAAAGTGGAAAAAACGGCAAAATCTTTTGAGAGAATACTCGAAAAAAATCTTTTTCGATTCTAAATGATAATTTTGATGAATTTAGCATTTATTCTGCCATTTTTTATAATTTCATGATAATCCCATTAACATTGACAATAATAATGATAATTATGATAGTAATGACAATAATTATGATAATGATAAAATTATAATTGTAATGATAATTTTGATAATAACTGAAAAAAGGGCAATAATGAACACTATTGTAATGATTTCCACAATAATAATAATATTGGAAATAATAATAATAATTTCATTATTGTATTTAAAAATATCATCATTGTTCTATAATCATTATAATTGTTATTATTAGTCCTAAAATTATCATTATTATTGTCATTATAAAAATAGTTATAATGATAAAAATGACAATAATAATTAGGATAATAAGCATTGTAACTCCAATAATGATAATAATGATAATGGTAATTATGACGATAATTACTATACTGATAATAATCAAAACAATCATGACAATAATCATAATAATGGTGACAATAATCATAATAATGACAATAATCATTATGATAATAATAATGATAATGATAATTATTGAGCCCATTAATAACGAAAGAATAGCTAAAAGTAATAAAACCCCAAAAGTTGAAAAACCGGCAAAATGTAGCGAATTTCAGAGTTTAGAGAGAATTCTCGAAAAAAAAAAATCATTTTTCGATTCTAAATGAGAATTATGATGATTATAACATCAATTCTGTGGATTATGATAATTTTCATGATGATCCCATTTATATTGACAATGATGATAATAATCCCATTAATACTGAGAATAATGACAATTATAATAATAATGATAAAATTATAATTTAATGATAAATTTGATAATAACTGAAAACAAGCAATAATGAACACTATTCTAATGATTTCCACAATGATAATAATATTAGAAATAATATGATAATGATAATTATTGAGCCGGTTAGTAATGAAAAAAAAACTGCTAAAAGTAATAACATCCAAAAAATCGAAAAAACGGCAAAATCTAGCGAATTACTCGAAAAGACACTTAATCGATTCTACGTGATAATGATGATGATTTTAGTATTAATTCTGTTAAATATTAAAATTTTCATGATAATCCAATTAATATTGACAATAATGATGGTAATTATGATAATGACAGTAATGATAATTATAAAATTATAATTTTAATGATTTTTTTTACAATAATGACAATGCTAATGGTTATAATAATAATATGATTTTCATGATAATTTTGATAATAACTGAAAAAATAACAATAATGAACACTATTCTAATGTGATCCACAATAATAATAATACTGAAAATAATAATAATAATTTTATTATTGTAATTACAATTATCATTGTTACTAAAATTATTATAATTGTTATTATTAGTCCCAAAATTATCATTATTATTATTATTATAATAGTTATAAGGATAGTGGCAATTATGACGATAATTACTTTCATTATAATAATCATAATAATGATGACAATATTCATAATAATAATGATAATGATAATCATTGAACCCATTTATAATGAAAAAAGTAATAAATCCCCAAGGTTGATAAAACGGCAAAATCTAGCGAATTGCAGCTTTATGAGAGAATACTCGAAAAAAAACTTTTTTTGATTCCAAATATAATTATGATGATTTTAGCATCAATTCTATTAATTATGATCAATTACATGATAATCCCATTAATAATGACAATAATGATAATAATTATGATAATAATGACAACAGTAATGATAATAATGATAAAATGATAAATTGTAATTCTAATGATAATAATGATAAAATTATAATTTTAATGATAATATTGATAAAATTATAATTCTAATGATAATCATAGAATTATAATTCTAATGATAATAACTTTAAAAAGTAGAAATAATGAACACTATTTTAATCATTTCCACAATAATAACAATATTAGAAATAATAATAATAATTTTATCATTATCATTATAGTTATAATGATAAAAATGACAATAACAATTAGGATAATAATCACTGAAACTGCAATAATGATAATAATGGTAATTATGACGATAATTACTATAATGATAATCATAATAATAATTATCGAGCCCATTAATAATGAAAAATGGCTAAAAGTAATAAAATCCCAAAGGTGGATAAGACGGAAAAATCTAGCGAATTACAACCTTTTGAGAGAATACTCGAAATATTTTTTTTCGATTCGAAATGATAATTATGATACTTTTAGCAGTAATTCTGTTAATTATAATACTTTTCATGATAATTCCATCAATATTGACAATGATGATGATAATTATGATAATGACAATAATGATTATGATAATGAAAAAAATATAATTTTAATGATAATTTTGATAATAACTGAAAATAGCAATAATGAACACTATTCTAATGATTTCCTCAATAATAATAATATTTGAAATACTAATAAGAATTTTATTATTGTAATTAAAAATATAATTGTTACTAAAATTATCATAATTGTTATTTTTAGTCCTAAAATCATTATTATTATTATCATTACAAAAATAGTTATAATGATGAAAATGATAATTAGGGTAATAATCATTATAACTGAAATAATGATAATAAAATGATAATTATGACGATAATTACTCTAATGATAAAAATCATAATAATAATGACAATAATCATATTAACAATGATAATGATAAGTCCATTAATAATGAAAAAATGGCAAAAAGTAATAAAACCCCCAAGTCGAATGACGGCAAAACCTAGCGAATCACAGCCCTTTGAGAGAATACTTGAAAAAAAAAACTTTTTTCCATTCTAAATGATAATCATGATGATTTTAGTCGAAAAACGGCAAGATCTTGCGAATTACAGCCTTTTGAGAGAATTCTCGAAAAAAAAACACTTTCGATTCTTAATGAAAATTATGATGATTTTAGCCTTAATTCTGTTAATTATGATAATTTTCATGATGATCCCGTTAATATAATAATGATGATGATAATAATGAATATGACAATAATAATGATAAAATTACAAGTTTAATGATAATTATGATAATAACTGAAAAGAATATCAATAATGAACACTATTCTAATGATTTCCACAATAATAATAATATTAGAAATAATAATAATAATTTTATTACTGTAATTAAACATATTATCAATGTTCCTAAATTTATATTAATTGTTAGTATTAGTCCTAAAATTATCATTATTATTATCATGAAAATAGGTATGATGATAATAATATTATCATGAAAATGGTAATAATAATTAGGATAATAATCATTATAACTGCAGTTATGATAATGGTAATTTTGACGATAATTACTATAATGATAATAAACATAATGATAATGACAATAATCAGAATAATAATGATAATGATAATTAATGAGCCCATTAATAATGAAAACATGTCTGAAAGTAATAAAATCCCAAAAGTCGAAAAAAAACGGCAAAATCTAGCGTATACAGCCTTTTGAGAGAATACTCGAAACACCCCCTTTTCCATTGTAAATGATAATTACGACGATTTTAGCATTAATTCTGTTAATTTAGATAATTTTCATGATAATCACATTAATATTGACAAGAATTATGATAAATACGGTAATAATGACAATAATAGTGATAATAATGATAAAATTATAATTCTAGCAATAATTTTGATAATAACTAAAAATATAGCAACAATGATCACTATTGTAATGATTCCCACAATACTAATAATATTGGAAGTAATAATAATAATTCCATTATTGTGTTGAATAACATTATCATTGTTACTAAAATTATCATTATTATTATCATTATAAAAATAGTTATAATGATGAAAATGACAATATTAATTAGGATAATAATCATTACAACTGCAATAATGATAATAATAATTATGATAAATATTATAATGATAATAATCAGGATAATAATAACAGTAATCATAATAATTATGAGAATGGTAATTATTGAGCCCACTAATAATGAGAAATGGCTAAAAGTAATAAAATTCCAAAAGTAAAAAAAACGGCAAAATCTAGCGAATTACAGCCTTGTGAGAGAATAGTCGAAAAACCCTGTTTTTCCATTCTAAATGATAATTTTGGTGAATTTAGCATTAATTTTGTTAATTATGATAATTTTCGTGATAATCCCATAAAAATTGACAATAATGATGATAATTGTGATAATAACGATACATTTATAATTTTAATAATAATTTTGATATTTGAAAAAATAGCAATAATGAGCACTATTCAGATAATAATATTAAAAATAATAATGTTAATTTTATTACTGTAATTAAAAATAATATTGTTACTAAAATTATTATAATTGTTATTATTAGTCCTAAAATTATCCTAAAATTATTATCATTACAAAAATGGTTATAATGATGAAAATGACAATAATAATTAGGATAATAATTAGAACTGCAATAATATTAATAATAATGGTAATTATGACGATAATGATAGTAATCATAATAATAATGTCAATAATCATAATAATAATGACAATAATCATAGTAATAATGATAATGATAATGGTTAAAAGTAATAAAATCCCAAATTTCGAAAAAAAACGGCAAAATCTAGCGAATTACAGCCTTTTGAGAGAATACTTAGAAAACCCGCTTTTTCGATACTAAATGATAATTATGATGATTTTAGCATTAATTCTGTTAATTAGGATAATTTTCATGATAATCCCATTAATATTGACAACAATAATTATAATCATGATAATAATGATAATAATAATAATTCGGATAATAAACATTCTAACTGCAATAATAATGGTAATTATGACGATAATTACTATAATGATAATAATCATAATAATAATGACAAAAATCATAATAATAAAGTAATAAGTAATGAAAGAAAAGTCGAAAAAACGGCAAAATCTAGCGAATTACAGCGTTTTCAGAGAATAATAAAAAAAAAAAACGCTTTTTCGATACTAAATGATAATTATGACGATTTTGGCATTGATTTTTATTAATTATGATAATTTTCATGAGAATCCAATTAATATTGACAACAATGATGGTATTTATGATAATAATGACAATTGTAATGATAATAAGAATAAAATTAAAATTTTGATTAAAAATTTGATAACAGAAATAATAGCATTAATGAACACTATTCTAATGATTTCCCCCTTTTTATGACGATAATAATGATAATGATAAGATTATAATTTTAATGATAATTTTGATAATAACTGAAAAGATAGTAATAATGAAACTTCCAATGATTTCCACAACAATAATAATATTAGAAATAATAAAAATCATTTTATTATTGTAATTAAAAATATTATGTTACTAAAATTATTATAATTGTTATTATTAGTCCTAAAATTATCATTATTATTATTATCACTATTAAAATAGTTATAATGATGAAAATGACAATAATAATTAAGATAATAATCATTACAACTGCAATAATGATAATAATAATGGTAATTATGACGATAATTACTATAATGATAATAATCATAATAATAATGACAATAATCATAATAATAATGATAATGATAATTATTGAGCCCTTTGATAATAAAAAAATGGGTAAAAGTAATAAAATCCCAAAAGTCGGAAAACGGCAAATTCTAGCGAATTACAGCCTTTTGAGAGAATACTTGAAAAAAAAACTTTTCGACTCTAAATGATAACTATGATGATTTTAGCATCAATTCTGTTAATGCTAGTATTATTACTGACATAATGTAATTAATGATGATAGGAATAACAACCACATGTTCCTTGAATAATAAAAAAAAGAAGTCCAGAAATTAGCTTTATCACCCTTTTTCTGTTGTACTACTTATTATTTGATGTTTGCAAGGAATGTAGGAAGCAAGAAGAATAACTACTTATACAGTTTATTTCTTCCTTGCATCCTCCTAACTTCAAATACGTAAACAGATGAAAGGACTATTGTTGTGTTTTCATCATTATTTCATATATGAAATACTGATATATGATATTATCACTATCACTACTGCTATCATCATTACTAGTAGTATTGATATTATTATTGTTAATGCTATTGTTATCACGACTATTGGTTATCATAATCATCACCATTCTTAATGTTATCAGTTATTGATGTTATTTGTGCAATAACAGTAGTAGCAGTATTTGTCATAATGATATACTTCCGTTGATGAAAGTAATGTTACTAATGATAATAATAAATATTCATCTATATATACAAGTTTCTCCTACATTGTCTCGGAATCCTCGTTTTCTTATGTATACTGTGTTCAGAGAAAACTGTGACTTTTGTCTCATGCTCTATTTCTTTTTCTTTTTCTCTTCTCGTGTCTTTCCTTATTAGATCTCGATAGCAAACGGTCCAGCACTATATTTTTATTTTAAAAATCTAAGTATTCAAGATGTGTTAAGGGTAATTATTGTTTTACCACAGAAACATAGGTATATTCATATGATGCCTGTGGTTGGTAAACTTATATGTATATTTATCTGTATCTCTATGTATCTATCTATCTATCTTTTTATCTAAGGATTAGATAACCAAACCCCTGTAATACCAGCCTCAGAGGTGCATAATATTTTTGACTATCTTAAGATGTTGCACATCTTGATACTACTGAGTCAATACACCAAAATGTTGTTTGTAGGAAAATTTTTGTAGATGTGTTTTGAGTACTTGCAAGTGTACTTCATTAATTTTGCTTTGCTGTCATTTTCCTTGTCTTTGGCAATTTGATTATACATTTTTACTTTCTGTCTAATGAACTCTCCAAAACCCTTACTTATAAATAAGCTTACTTATTTATATTTTTGCTTGGACAAATAATGGCAACATCAAAAAGAATAAGCCCTGATGCTCAGGCTCTACCAGGGAAAAGAAAACGATGTCTCATCAGACTG
>NC_091552.1:26498654-26501154 GCF_042767895.1 Penaeus vannamei
TGATTAATATTATTATTTATTATTATTATCAGTATTATCATTATGATTATTATTATCGTTATTATTATCATCAGTATCATCATTATTAGTAGTATCACTACCATTATCATTATTATTATTGCTACTATCAATAGTTGGTGAGATAGTAGCAGTACAAGCAGCAGCAGCAGTAGTAGTAGCTCTAGTATGATAATAATTGTTATATTAATGATAATCATACTGATAATGATAATAAGAGGAATGATAATTATAATGCTAATAATAATAATGGTAATAATGGGAAAGGTTTGATGATTGGTAGATCATTAGACATAGAAAAACTATTGATAACAGAAAGGATAAAGTATTAGTAATACCAACAAAAGATCCGTAAAAAGAAAATTGGTAAAATAATGAAAACAATTATATGAAATAATTATATGAAAATTAAAGAAATACAATAGTAACACACGGAATAAGATACTTTCTGGGAAAGGTGATAAAAAGGACAGAGAGGAAGCAAGAACTGATCCTGCGCATCCTCCCGCAGGACCTGACCGTGGTGGACCTGGTCTCGCTGGAGAGGAGGGTGCTCAAGACGGGCTATTCCGCCCACACAATGGGCGTGGCCTACTCGCTCGACGGCTCCAAGGTACGTGGGGGGAGGGGTGGGGGGAGGGGCGGAGTGATCTGAAGGGGAGGTATGGAGGGGCGTGATCAGACGTAAGGGGAACTGGGGGCCATGTTCCTTAGGGTCTTCCCTACGTTATTTTAAGCTAGATGGAAAAGTATATATGACAATTTTGGGGGTTCATCACTAACTAGGCAAAAGTGTGCAGCATTATGCCCATGAAGAGACGAGTACTGACTCTGTAAAGGCATAACCAGACACTCTTGGGTCAAGACCTCAGCTCCGTGTTCGTTTTCTCTCTGGAACCTCCACGTGAATCTCGCCAGGTCTACACCGTGGCTGCGGACGGCCTCCGCGGACCTCGTCTGGTGGAGGTGAACGTGTCCTCAGGAGAAGCGACGCCCCTGGGAAAATGGAGCGCCGAGGGGGAGGGGGGCGCTAACCTCAGCTCCCCCTCCGTCGACCCCGGCTACGTCAGCATCGCGAGGCAGATCCAGTTCCCGACGACCCAGGGGGACTTCGCCTATGGGTACCTCTACATGCCCAAGGTGGGTGCGGGGAGCTGCCCGCTGTTGCAGTATTGCTGTCATCGTTGTTATTGATATAGTAATAAAAATTGCAATTGTTATTATTATCATTATCATTATTATTATCATTATTATTATTATTATCATCATCATCCTTATTATGATTATCGCCTTATTGATATTATCATTATAACCATCATTAACAACATCACCGTCATAATCGTCATCAATATATCATCAACATCATCACGGTTGCTTCAGTGAGTATCTCTAGCCATGTCATCCCATCTCCTTCGCCGCCGCTCGACATTTCTCTCAAAGAGGAACATCTCATCACAAACGCGACGATCCAAATTTTCCTTCTTTTCTTGTTAAACTGTTCTTCTTCTGATGCCTCTATGTCCCCCGCTCTTCTCTTCCCCTGCCTTGCTTACCCGCCACGCCCTCTTTTCCCCCAGAACAAGGACTACCGTGCGCCCCCGGGGACGCGTCCCCCCTTGCTCGTGAAAGCCCACGGAGGCCCGACATCCGCGGCCACCAAGACCTACAGCCCGGCCGTCCAGTTCTTCACCTCTCGGGGCTTCGCCATCCTCGACGTCGACTACAGGGGGAGCACCGGCTACGGCACGCTCTACAGGACCAAGCTGCACGAGATGTACGTACGGGGACAGGGTGAGGGGGGCGGGGAGGCAGTAAAGGTGGCGCGGAGGAGACGGTCAAGGAGGGCCGTGGATGGAGGAGGGAGGGAAGTTTGTGAGGGAAAGGAGCAAGAGGGAAGGGGCGGGACAGAGAAGGAAGGGGATGAGAGAAGGGAGGCTTGTGAGGGACTGGAGGCAGAGGGAAAGAGGCAAGAAGGATTGGAGGGAAGGAAAGGGGAACGGGGCAAAGAGGGAGGGAGTGAGAAAGATGAATTCAGGGAAAGAGGAAAAGAGGCGAAGGGAAGGGAATAACAGGGAGGGGCGAGAAGGTGGGGAAGGAGAAGGACAAGAAGGGAGGAGCAGGTGGACAAACAGGGAATATGGAGAAAAACAATCTTTTCCCCTAATCGCGCCAGTAATGATTCCGTTCCATATTGCTCTTTTATTCTCGGGAATGCTACCTTAACTAGCCATCGAGAAAATAAAGCCTTAGATGAAATAAACGGGAAAAAATCAAAGGATGGAGTAAAAGGATCCTCTTAAAGCGAAAACGAAAAACAGCTGTGTGGCGCAGTGGTAACGTGCTGGTTTTGCTATCTTGCTGACCAGCGTTCAATCCCGCGCGCAACTAGTGGATGGTAACCCCGGCCATACCTTGCACACAGGGGCAGATTTGGAAGCAAAGTAAAACAGACTGTATATCACAGTAAAGAATGTCCATTGCA
>NC_091552.1:26513654-26516154 GCF_042767895.1 Penaeus vannamei
ATATTTATTTTATTTTATTTAGTCGTGATGGAAGCAAAAAACGTTTTCGGATCTCCCGGTTTGCGATGGACAGAAATTAAATTGATTCCAACTATCCCGGACTTAATTTGCAATTTCTTATTTCAATCAAATTTGCTTTTCGATACATCAAGTAGTCCATCTCGGTGGCATTGCCTCCACTTATATATGTGCTCTTCTCTCTTGCAGTAAAACTATATATAATTATATCTCACATAACCAATTGAAATCCTTCCATACAAATCAATTGAAATCCTTCCATAAAGTGTTCTTGTCCCATAGCTCCTGACACCATTACACTCTTCATAAGTACGAATAACTGAAAATGAAAGCTCTTGTAGCATATGCCTTTCGAGCCTGGTCCTTGTGTATTCTTTAAAAGCGCAAAATATAAGCAGTAATTTTGGGACGGAAGTGTTTTCAATTTAAAAGGAATGGGGAGTAAAAAAATACATTTACTATTGATGAAAGTCGAATCTAAAATTAGATACGATAAATATTCCCCATGAATCGAGAGATCTAAAAGTTAATTGTTCTGTTCATGCTGAAATAACTAACTGTTCCGTTTCCTTCTGCTATTAGATACCCGAAGTCACCCTTGAGTCGAGAAGGAGACTCAAGAAGTCGCCGGAGCACGAGAAGGAGACCAAGAAAGTCGCCCTCGAGCCCGAGAAGGAGACCCGGGAAGTCACCCGGGATCACGAGAAGGAGACCCAGGAAGTCGCCCTCGAGCCCGAGAAGGAGACCCAGGAAGTCGCCGAAGAGCCCGAGAAGGAGACCCAGGAAGTCACCCGGGATCCCGAGAAGGAGAACCAGGAAGTCGCCCTCGAGCCTGAGAAGGAGACCCAGGAATTCGCCGAAGAGCCCGAGAAGGAGACCAAGGAAGTCTCCCTCGAGCCCGAGAAGGAGACCCAGGAAGTCTCCCTCGAGCCCGAGAAGGAGACCCAGCAGGAAGTCGCCGAAGAGCCCGAGAAGGAGACCCAGCAGGAAGTCGCCGAAGAGCCCGAGAAGGAGACCCCGTAAGTCGCCGAAGAGCCCGAGCAGGAGACCCAGGAAGTTACCCTCGAGCCCCGAGGAGGCCGAGAAGGAGACCTAAGAAGTCGCCGAAGAGCCCGAGGAGGAGACCCAGGAAGTCGCCGAAGAGCCCGAGAAGGAGACCCAGGAAGTTACCCTCGAGCCCGAGAAGGAGACACAGGAAGTCGCCGAAGAGCCCGAGAAGGAGACCCAGGAAGTCGCCGAAAAGCCCGAGAAGGAAACCCAGCAGGAAGTCGCCGAAGAGCCCGAGAAGGAGACCCAGGAAGTCGCCGAGGAGGCCGAGAAGGAGACCTAAAAAGTCGCCGAAGAGCCCGAGGAGGAGACCCAGGAAGTCGCCGAAGAGCTCGAGAAGGAGACCCAGGAAGTTACCCTAGAGCCCGAGAAGGAGACCAAGGAAGTCGCCGAAGAGCCCGAGAAGGAGACCCAGGAAGTCGCCGAAAGCCCGAGAAGGAGATCCAGGAAGTCGCCCTCGAGCCCGAGAAGGAGACCCAGGAATTCGCCGAAGAGCCCGAGAAGGAGACCCAGGAGTTCGCCGAAGAGCCCGAGAAGGAGACCCAGGAAGTCTCCGAGAAGGAGACCCAGGAAGTCATCCTAGAGCCCAAGGAGACCCAGGAAGTCACCCTAGAGCCCGAGAAGGAGACCCAGGAAGTCACCCTAGAGCTAGTGAAGGAGACCCAGGAAGTCACCCTAGAGCCCGAGAAGGAGACCAAGGAAGTCACCCTAGAGCCCGAGAAGGAGACCCAGCAAGTCGAAGGGTTTGAGAAGGACACCGAGGAGGAATTAATCGAAGAGCTCGAGAAGGACATCTTTGTTTCCATCAGCAATATGTTCAAAGGGTTGAATGGGGCCGAAAGGGATGGTCTCTTGAAGGCCATCAAAAACAAAGTGTCCGAGTTCCTGGGAGGCAGCATGGGAACCGCCGAAGAGCTCGAGAAGGAGACCCAGGAAGATACCCTAGAACCCGAGAAAGAGACCCAGGAAGTCACCCTAGAGCCCGAGAAGGAGACCCAGGAAGTTACCCTAGAGCCCGAGAAGGAGACCCAGGAAGTCACCCTAGAGCCCGAGAAGGAGACCCAGGAAGTCACCCTAGAGCCCGAGAAGGAGACCCAGGAAGTCACCCTAGAGCCCGAGAAGGAGACCCAGGAAGTCACCCTAGAGCCCGAGAAGGAGACCCAGGAAGTCACCCTAGAGCCCGAGAAGGAGACCCAGGAAGTCACCCTAGAGCCCGAGAAGGAGACCCAGGAAGTCACCCTAGAGCCCGAGAAGGAGACCCAGGAAGTCACCCTAGAGCCCGAGAAGGAGACCCAGGATGTAACCCTAGAGCCCGAGAAGGAGACCCAGGAAGTCACCCTAGAGCCCGAGAAGGAGACCCAGGAAGTCACCCTAGAGCCCGAGAAGGAGACCCAGGAAGTCACCCTAGAGCCCGAGAAGGAGAACAAGGAAGTCA
>NC_091552.1:26523654-26525882 GCF_042767895.1 Penaeus vannamei
ATGTCTGTCGGTCCCCATGGTTCAGGAGCTGATGCCGGTAGCGAGAATAGCCTCCTTTTCCGGGACTTTGCTGGACATGGTACAGTGATGCCGGTAGCGAGAATAGCCTCCTTTTCCGGGACTTTGCTAGGTACCAGAAATTGAGGATTTCTGGCTCCTGGTACCAGCGCCCAGACCCACATCGCTGGACATGGTACAGTAATGCAGCCAAGGAGATCGACCACATACTCGTTAGCACTCGGAGGATCCTTCAGAATTGCAGGGTGTACAGGAGTGCTGAGTTCTGTGGTACTGACCATAGATTGGTTGTGGCTACCCTCCGGGTCCACTTCAAAACTCCCCAGCGGTCAAATGATCACCCTAGGGTGTTTCATTTGGACAGGCTGAGGGAGGGGGAGTGTGCCCGCGGGTTTGCTGAGGCAATCTCTGATCGTTTCGCAATGCTTGGCAGTCTGACACACCCTGTTCTTCTGTGGGATACCTTTAAGCATGAAACACTTGATGCAACTCAAGATACGATTGGTGTACTCCCGAGAGCAGTACAGAATTCCATCTCGCAGGAGACACTGGAAGCCACAGATGCATGTCGTGCGGCTCGTCTGACAGGGGATCGGGAATTGCACCGTTCTCATGTGCGCAGAACTCGATCCCTGTTAAGAAGGGGCAAGGAACAGTTTATTAGGAGTCTTGCAGAGGA
Source organism: Penaeus vannamei (assembly GCF_042767895.1). NCBI lineage: Eukaryota > Metazoa > Arthropoda > Malacostraca > Decapoda > Penaeidae > Penaeus > Penaeus vannamei. The sequence continues at coordinate 26,524,352 of NC_091552.1, forward strand.
GGTAGAAGACTATTTCTTAGTAAATGACCTTCATCCTGCATACCAAGCCCTGAGAAAGCTGAACTCCAAGCCCTCTTCACAGGTGACAGCAGTTCGCTCAGTAAGTGGTCAAATCGTTTCAGATCCTGTTGCGGTGCGGGAACGTTGGGCTGAGTATTTTGAGCAGCTGTACTAGGTTGACCCACCAACAGTTAACTTGGATGCGGGTAGTGTTAAGATCCCGCACGCCACTCCCCACCGCTCACCACCAATCCTGAGCCCCCGGGAGACCCTAGTACGCCACTCACCACCATTCACCACCAATCATGAGCCCCCGGGAGACCCTAGCACGCCACTCACCACCATTCACCACCAATCCTGAGCCCCCGGGAGGCCCAAGCATGCCACTCACCACCATTCACCACCAATCATGAGCCACCGGGAGGCCCAAGCACGCCACTCACCACCATTCACCACTAATCCTGAGCCACCGGGAGGCCCTAGCACGCCACTCACCACCACTCAATACCAATCCTGAGCCCCCAGGAGACTCTAGTACGGCACTCATCACCATTCACCACCAATCCTGAGTTCCCGGGAGACCCTAGCACGCCACTCACCACCACTTAACACCAATCCTGAAATGAAAGGAAATTATATATTAGATTATACATATTATACATTATTATTATACATCACACACAAACACAATCACTCACACACACATACACCCCCAAATCGACTAAGCAATTAAAGTTTCTTGCTCAAGGAAACACTGTCACCGGCCGGGGCTCGAACAGTCGGACACGGGCGGCCGGCACACCCGAAGTCCGATGCCCTACCCACTAGGCCATCATATCTCCATTGGAACGTCAAGTCAGGGGGGTTTAAAAATCACATATTTCCTTACTTTTGACATTCGCTATTATGAGCTTGTGGTAAGCGTAGGCATCGGTAGTCTAAAGGCTGTCACACTAGCACTTTTTCCGCATTACTTTTCCACTGGCACCCAGGAAATCGTGGTCATTTTGGCTCGCGCAGTCACACTAGCGATGAGAACCACGGAAACAGTCCGATCAAAATTCTAAACACAGAAAGATGGTTCCAACCCCTGCAGTTGAAGTTTTGCAATGTTTTTTTTTTTTAAATAAAGGACGAAATATATCTATCAAAGAATTACTTTATATATATATTTATAAATTTACATGGAATTATATAATTATTTTGTTCTTTATTTTCTTTCTTCTTATATTTTACATACATTAAAATATGGTTTTGCAGTTGTTTTTTCAGAAAATGACAATAAAACACCTAGATTCGAACACAAATTGCAATGTTTCTTGATACAGTCTACACCACTTACTATGCCTGCTTCCCAAAAATGCCAAAGTTCATACCGATCAAAAGACTAATGCTCGCTTTTGTGGAATACAAAAAAATGGAAACCATCTGAACACCTTCATAAAATTAACCAAATGAAATCATCATCTATGAGGATTTTCAGATTTAGAGTAAATACAAGGAAGATTTGGGAAACAATAAATGAATTGCG
>NC_091552.1:26526382-26531382 GCF_042767895.1 Penaeus vannamei
CCCCCCAAAGGGATGAGGGGGCACGCAGCCCGCCACCCCCTTTTATATGGGGCACCGTCAGTGGGGGTGGCAGAGGTGGCATCCACCCGGAGCGACTGCCAGAGGCTAAACCTCAGGTGGGAAGTTAGGGTGGGGGCTTGGAACGTCCGTTCTTTGCGTCAGGATGATCGGTTGCCTCTACTGTTGAGGGAACTGGGGAGGCTGAGAGTTGAGGTGGCTGTTCTCTCGGAGGTGAGGAAGCCTGGCAGTGGCATGACCTGTGTAGGTGGCTACACCTATTACTGGTCGGGCCGCAGCGACAGCCACCATCTCCAGGGAGTAGCCATTGCCATCTCCAGCAGACTCCAGCCATCGGTAGTAGAGGTTACTCCTGTTGATGAGCGTATAATGGTATTGAGATTGAAGCTATCTTTTGGCTTCAAGTCTCTTATTGCTGTGTGCGCTCCTACCGATGTTTGTAAACTTGACGTGAAAGAGATGTTCTACGCCAAACTTACATCTGTGGTAGACAGATGTCCCCGACGAGATATTCGCATTGTTCCGGGTGACTTCAATGCGGTATCTGGCTGTGATCGAGCTGGCTATGAGATGTCTGTCGGTCCCCATGGTTCAGGAGCTGATGCCGGTAGCGAGAATAGCCTCCTTTTCCGGGACTTTGCTGGACATGGTACAGTGATGCCGGTAGCGAGAATAGCCTCCTTTTCCGGGACTTTGCTAGGTACCAGAAATTGAGGATTTCTGGCTCCTGGTACCAGCGCCCAGACCCACATCGCTGGACATGGTACAGTAATGCAGCCAAGGAGATCGACCACATACTCGTTAGCACTCGGAGGATCCTTCAGAATTGCAGGGTGTACAGGAGTGCTGAGTTCTGTGGTACTGACCATAGATTGGTTGTGGCTACCCTCCGGGTCCACTTCAAAACTCCCCAGCGGTCAAATGATCACCCTAGGGTGTTTCATTTGGACAGGCTGAGGGAGGGGGAGTGTGCCCGCGGGTTTGCTGAGGCAATCTCTGATCGTTTCGCAATGCTTGGCAGTCTGACAGACCCTGTTCTTCTGTGGGATACCTTTAAGCGTGAAACACTTGATGCAACTCAAGATACGATTGGTGTACTCCCGAGAGCAGTACAGAATTCCATCTCGCAGGAGACACTGGAAGCCACAGATGCATGTCGTGCGGCTCGTCTGACAGGGGATCGGGAATTGCACCGTTCTCATGTGCGCAGAACTCGGTCCCTGTTAAGAAGGGACAAGGAACAGTTTATTAGGAGTCTTGCAGAGGAGGTAGAAGGCCATTTCTTAGTAAATGACCTTCATCCTGCATACCAAGCCCTGAGAAAGCTGAACTCCAAGCCCTCTTCACAGGTGACAGCAGTTCGCTCAGTAAGTGGTCAGATCGTTTCAGATCCTGTTGCGGTGCGGGAACGTTGGGCTGAGTATTTTGAGCAGCTGTACCAGGTTGACCCACCAACAGTTAACTTGGATGCGGGTAGTGTCGAGATCCCGCACGCCACTCCCTACCGCTCACCACCAATCCTGAGCCCCCGGGAGACCCTAGCACGCCACTCACCACCATTCACCACCAATCATGAGCCCCCGGTAGACCCTAGCACGCCACTCACCACCATTCACCACCAATCCTGAGCCCCCGGGAGGCCCAAGCATGCCACTCACCACCATTCACCACCAATCCTGAGCCACCGGGAGGCCCTAGCACGCCACTCACCACCATTCACCACTAATCCTGAGGCACTGGGAGGCCCTAGCACGCCACTCACCACCACTCAATACCAATCCTGAGCCCCCAGGAGACCCTAGTACGGCACTCATCACCATTCACCACCAATCCTGAGTTCCCGGGAGACCCTAGCACGCCACTCACCACCACTCAACACCAATCCTGAAATGAAAGGAAATTATATATTAGATTATACATATTATACATTATTATTATACATCACACACAAACACAATCACTCACATACACATACACCCTCAAATCGACTAAGCAATTAAAGTTTCTTGCTCAAGGAAACACTGTCACCGGCCGGGGCTCGAACAGTCGGACACGGGCGGCCGGCACACCCGAAATCCGATGCTCTACCCACTAGGCCATCATATCTCCATTGGAATGTCAAGTCAGGGGGGTTTAAAAATCACATATTTCCTTACTTTTGACATTCGCTATTATGAGCTTGTGGTAAGCGTAGGCATCGGTAGTCTAAAGGCTGTCACACTAGCACTTTTTCCGCATTACTTTTCCACTGGCACCCAGGAAATCGTGGTCATTTTGGCTCGCGCAGTCACACTAGCGATGAGAACCACGGAAACAGTCTGATCAAAATTCTAAACACAGAAAGATGGCTCCAACCCCTGCAGTTGAAGTTTTGCAATGTTTTTTTAAAAATTAAGGACGAAATATATCTATCAAAGAATTACTTTATATATATATTTATAAATTTACATGGAATTATATAATTATTTTGTTCTTTATTTTCTTTCTTCTTATATTTTACATACATTAAAATATGGTTTTGCAGTTGTTTTTTCAGAAAATGACAATAAAACACCTAGATTCGAACACAAATTGCAATGTTTCTTGATACAGTCTACACCACTTACTATGCCTGCTTCCCAAAAATGCCAAAGTTCATACCGATCAAAAGACTAATGCTCGCTTTTGTGGAATACAAAAAAATGGAAACTATCTGAACACCTTCATAAAATTAACCAAATGAAATCATTATCTATGAGGATTTTCAGATTTAGAGTAAATACAAGGAAGATTTGGGAAACAATAAATGAATTGCGCAATAATAAAACTGAAAAGGATAGTACAACTCTTTCAATAAGATTTAGTTTTAATTCCATTTGTTACAATGGATATCCATTGCTGTGACATACTATCTGTTTTATTTTGCCCAAATCTCCAAGGAGTGACCGGGGATACCACTCACTGGCCGGGCGTGGGATTGAACGCTGGTCCGCAAGATTGCTAGACCAGCAGCGGTAAGGTAAGCAAATAAAAAAATACTCTAGAGCAAATCTCAGACGCTTTTAATGATTATTTTTCTAATGTCGCCCCAGAGCTTGCAAGTAAATTGTCATCTGCACAAATTTCTCACAAATCTTTTCTTTATTAGTCTTCCCATGCTAATATGCTTTCTTATATTCAAGATATTATAGTCAGCATTGCCTACCAACTGTGTTACATTATTTTTATTATATCATTGTTTCTATATATCTTGACGTTTGTGATTATTCTATTTGTTATTAAATAGTATTATATCGTTGTTACCATACAAATGTGATGTTTATTTATATGATGTTAATATGTTTTTTTTCATTATCAAAATTAAATCTGTTTTATTATTGATACTGTTATTACTACGCATTTTTATTATTTGTTTTATTGACTATATTACTGTATGTTAACCCTGATGAAACATTTGAACGCATTGCTAACCTAACCTAACCTTACCTGTTTTATTATTGATACTGTTATTAGTACGCGTTTTTATTATCATTGTCTAATTGACTATATTACTGTATGTTAACCCTGACGAAACATTTGAACACTAACCTAAACCTAACCTAAACCTAACCTTTAACTTAACCCAACCCAACCCAACCCAACCCAACCCAACCCAACCCAACCCAACCCAACCCTGTTTTATTATTGATACTGTTATTAGTACGCGTTTTTATTATCATTGTCTAATTGACTATATTACTGTATGTTAACCCTGACGAAACATTTGAACACTAACCTAAACCTAACCTAAACCTAACCTTCAACCCATCCCAACCCAACCCAACCCAACCCAACCCAAAACCTAACCTTTAACCTAACCTAACCTAACCTAACCTAACCTAACCTAACCTAACCTAAACCTAACCTAACCTAAACCTAACCTAACCTAACCTAACCTAACCTAACCTAACCTAACCTAACCTAAACCTAACCTAACCTAAACCTAACCTAACCTAACCTAAACCTAACCTAACCTAAACCTAACCTAACCTAAACCTAACCTAACCTAAACCTAACCTAACCTAAACCTAACCTAACCTAACCTAAACCTAACCTAACCTAAATCTAACCTAACCTAACCTAAACCTAACCTAACCTAAACCTAACCTAACCTAACCTAAACCTAACCTAACTTAAACCTAACCTAACGTAACCTAACCTAACCTAAAGCTAACCTAACCTAACCTAAACCTAACCTAACCTAACCCTAACCTAAACCTAACCTAACCTAAACCTAACCTAACCTAAACCTAACCTAACCTAAACCTAACCTAACCTAAACCTAACCTAACCTAACCTAAACCTAAACCTAACCTAACCTAAACCTAATCTAACCTTTAACCTAACCTAACCTTTAACCTATCCTAACCTTTAACCTAACCTAACCTTTAACCTAACCTAACCTTTAACCTAACCTAACCTAGACCTAACCTAACCTTTAACTTAACCTAACCTAACCTAAACCTAAATCTAACCTAACCTAAACCTAACCTAACTTTTGACCTAACCTAACCTAACCTAACCTAAACCTAACCTAACCTAAACCTAACCTAACTTTTAACCTAACCTAACCTAACCGAACCGAACCTAAACCTAACCTAAACATAACCTAACTTTTGACCTAACCTAACTTAACCTAACCTAACCTAACCTAAACCTAAACCTAAACCTAAACTAACCTAACCTAACCTAACCTTAATAATAATAATAATAATAATTATAATTATAATTATAATTATAATTATAATTATAATTATAATTATAATAATGGTAAAAGAGAAAAAAGCATAATGATGATAATAGTAATACCAATAATAATGATAATAATAATAATAACAATAGTAATGATGATGATAGTAATGATGGTGATAATAATAAAAAATGATAACAACAATAATTAGAACATCAACAATAATTATCAAAATTAGATAAATGATAAAAAAAAGTAATAATAACAATACTAC
>NC_091552.1:26541382-26545000 GCF_042767895.1 Penaeus vannamei
CGGTAGTCTAAAGGCTGTCACACTAGCACTTTTTCCGCATTACTTTTCCACTGGCACCCAGGAAATCGTGGTCATTTTGGCTCGCGCAGTCACACTAGCGATGAGAACCACGGAAACAGTCTGATCAAAATTCTAAACACAGAAAGATGGCTCCAACCCCTGCAGTTGAAGTTTTGCAATGTTTTTTTAAAAATTAAGGACGAAATATATCTATCAAAGAATTACTTTATATATATATTTATAAATTTACATGGAATTATATAATTATTTTGTTCTTTATTTTCTTTCTTCTTATATTTTACATACATTAAAATATGGTTTTGCAGTTGTTTTTTCAGAAAATGACAATAAAACACCTAGATTCGAACACAAATTGCAATGTTTCTTGATACAGTCTACACCACTTACTATGCCTGCTTCCCAAAAATGCCAAAGTTCATACCGATCAAAAGACTAATGCTCGCTTTTGTGGAATACAAAAACATGGAAACTATCTGAACACCTTCATAAAATTAACCAAATGAAATCATTATCTATGAGGATTTTCAGATTTAGAGTAAATACAAGGAAGATTTGGGAAACAATAAATGAATTGCGCAATAATAAAACTGAAAAGGATAGTACAACTCTTTCAATAAGATTTAGTTTTAATTCCATTTGTTACAATGGATATCCGTTGCTGTGACATACTATCTGTTTTATTTTGCCCAAATCTCCAAGGAGTAACCGGGGATACCACTCACTGGCCGGGCGTGGGATTGAACGCTGGTCCGCAAGATTGCTAGACCAGCAGCGGTAAGGTAAGCAAATAAAAAAATACTCTAGAGCAAATCTCAGACGCTTTTAATGATTATTTTTCTAAGGTCGCCCCAGAGCTTGCAAGTAAATTGTCTGCACAAATTTCTCACAAATCTTTTCTTTATTAGTCTTCCCATGCTAATATGCTTTCTTATATTCAAGATATTATAGTCAGCATTGCCTACCAACTGTGTTACATTATTTTTATTATATCATTGTTTCTATATATCTTGACGTTTGTGATTATTCTATTTGTTATTAAATAGTATTATATCATTGTTACCATACAAATGTGATGTTTATTTATATGATGTTAATATGTTTTTTTCATTATCAAAATTAAATCTGTTTTATTATTAATACTGTTATTACTACGCATTTTTATTATTTGTTTTATTGACTATATTACTGTATGTTAACCCTGACGAAACATTTGAACGCATTGCTAACCTAACCTAACCTTACCTGTTTTATTATTGATACTGTTATTACTACGCGTTTTTATTATCATTGTCTAATTGACTATATTACTGTATGTTAACCCTGACGAAACATTTGAACACTAACCTAACCTAAACCTAACCTAAACCTAACCTTTAACCTAACCTAAACCTAAACCTAAACCTAACCTAACCTAACCAAACCTTTAACCTAACCTAACCTAACCTAACCTAAACCTAACCTTTAACCTAACCTAACCTAACCTAACCTAAACCTAAACCTAACCTTTAACCTAACCTAACCTAAACCTAACCTAAACCTAACTTAACCTTTAACCTAACCTAACCTAACATAACATAAACCTAACTTTTAACCTAACCTAAGCTAATCTAAACCTAACCTAATCTAAACCTAACCTAACCTTTAACCTAACCTAACCTAGACCTAACCTAACCTAAACCTAACCTTTAACCTAACCTAACCTAGACCTAACCTAACCTTTAACCTAACCTAACCTAAACCTAAACCTAACCTAAACCTAACCTAAACCTAACCTAACCTAACCCTAACCTAACCTAAGCCTAACCTAACTTTTAACCTAACCTAAACCTAACCTTACTTTTAACCTAACCTAACCTAACCTAACCTAACCCTAACCTAACCTAACCTAAACCTAACCTAACTTTTAACCTAACCTAACCTAACCTAACCTAAACCTAACCTAAACCTAACCTAACTTTTAACCTAACCTAACCTAACCTAACCAACCTAACCAACCCAACCCAACCCAACCCAACCCAACCTATCCATTCCTAACCATTCCTAACCTAACCTAACCTAACCAACCTAACCTAACCTAACCTAACCTAACCTAAACCTAATCTAACTTAACCCTAACCTAAACCTAACCTAAACCTAACCTAAACCTAACCTAACCTAAACCTAACCTAACCTAAACCTAACCTAACTTTTAACCTAACCTAACCTAACCTAAACCTAAACCTAAACCTAAACCTAAACCTAAACTAACCTAACCTAACCTAACCTAACCTAACCTTAATAATAATAATAATAATAATAATAATAATAATAATAATAATGGTAAAAGAGAAAAAAGCATAATGATGATAATAGTAATACCAATAATAATGATAATAGTAGTAATAACAATAGTAATGATGATGATAGTAATGATGGTGATAATAATAAAAAATGATAACAACGATAATTAGAACAACAAAAATAATTATCAAAATTAGATAAATGATAAAAAAAAGTAATAATAACAATACTACTGCTAAGACAGGGTCTAATAATAATAATAATAACAATACGAATATATGAGAACAATAGAAGTGATAATAATAAGAAAAGAGAAGGACGAATTATAATAATAACAATAAAATCATTCCTTTTTAATAACTGAAAGGGAATCGAACGTTGTCCTTTTGAACGAAAGAGAAGTACGAAATTGAATGAGCTATCGTGGTTCTACTCGAAATATGTCATTTGATATATTTAAAGTACTATCTCAGTGGATGATGATTAGTAAATATATTTAATGTTAGACTCAGGAACAAGCGAATGAGCGCGTCCGTGTGTTCATGTGTGCGTTTACGAGGGTGTGTGTGCATGCGCCGGGTATGCGAAAGGGCGGGAATTATTACGCCTCAGTAATGATATCCATGGCAATAATAAGGGTGAAGTAGTATTTTTATGATGATAATGGTTATAATTATTATTATGATGATAAAAATGGTAATTATAATGATAATGATTATATACCAATGATGGAACATAAACGTACCATGAAAGGCTGAAAAAATCTTGTTATTCTTTAAGACTTTTTGTTTCTTTTATATCTATTTTTCTTCGCCCTGTCGCCCCATTTTTTTTTCTTTTCCTGAAAAATTCCGAGAACCAAGAAATAAAGTTGGTGTGGCCCGATGATGATGATGATGATGATGGTAATGGTACCATCGTCACTGATAGAATTGTTGTCATCATTATCATTATTCTCGTAGTCAGTACCATTTCTACTATTTTAATTAATGTTATCATTATCATCAGCATTACTGTTATTATCATTAATAAATATCATAGCTATAATCATCATTATCATTACAAAGTTATTATCATTATCATCATCGTTACTATTATCATAACTATTATTGTCATTTTATCTTTATTATTATTATCAATCGTTATCATTGTCATTTTAATTATTATTACTATTAACATTACCAGTATGGTCATTAATATTATCATCTTTATTATTATAGTTATGATTATTATCATTGTTTATTATTGTTGTTGTTGTTATCATCATCGTTAGTATCATTATTATTATTATTATTATTATTATCATTACTTTTATCC
>NC_091552.1:26545500-26550500 GCF_042767895.1 Penaeus vannamei
ATTTGTCATGTAAAATTAAACATAATAAAAAAAAAAGATCCGATTATTAGGTCCTTCAATTTTTACCTAAGTTTTCGGTCCCATTTTAAAGTATTATGGCTCATTTTTTAGCTGAATAATAGTTTATTACATGCTGCCTAAGGATTTGAATATTTTCATGTGGTTCTTGTAAAAGTGACATATGTTTTCAAAATCTATTAGGGTGTTAAAATAGTCACCTTCGGAAAATATTCCCCAAAAAAAAAGTAAGGTCAACTTTTCAAAAATGGTACCCGTCCGACTGGAGAAAAGTTTTCTTTCGACAAATATTATAGTTGTAAAACCTATTAGAGCATAATAATAGGTAAATGATAGATAATTATATCAAGTACAAGTATTCTGTACATGATTTGTCATGTAAAATGTAAACATAATAAAAGGAATAAGATCGCGATTAATTTGGTCCTTCACATTTTTACGCATAACAGTATTTTCGGTCCGATTTTAAAGTATTATGGCTCATTTTGTAGGTGAATAATAGTTATATTACATGCGGGCCCTAAGGATTTGCAATATATTCATGTGGTTCTTGTAAAGTGACATATTTTCAAAATTCTATTAGGGTGTTAAAGTAGTCACCTTTCGGAAAATATTCACCAAGAAAAAAGTAAGGTCACTTTTCACAAATTTTTACGCATAGCACACGTATTTTCGGTCCGATTTAAAGTATTATGGCTCATTTTGTAGCCGATAATAGTTTATTACATGCTGCCATAAGGATTTTCAATATTTTCATGTGGTCTTGTAAAAGTGACAAAGTTTTCAAAATCTATTAGGGTGTTAAAATAGTCACCTTCGGAAAATATTCCCCAAGAAAAAAGTAAGGGCAACTTTTCAAAAATGGTACCCGCCACTGGAGAAAAGTTATTCTTTCGACAAAATTTTACGTTGTAAAACCCTATTAGAGCATCAATAATAGGTAAATTATAGATAATTATATTAAGTACAAGTATTTTGTACATGATTTGTCATGTAAAATGTAAACATTAAAAAAAGGAAAAGATCGCGATTATTAGGTCCTTCACTTTTTTAGCTAGCCCCGTATTTTCGGTCCGATTTTAAAGTATTAGGGTCTTTTTGTAGAAAATAATAGTTATATTAATGCGCCCAAAAGGATTTGCAATATATTCATGGGTTCTTGTAAAAGTGACATATGTTTCAAAATCTCCTATTAGGGTGTTAAATAGTCACCTTTCGGAAAATATTCCCCAAAGAAAAAAAAAAAAGGTCAACTTTTCCCCAAAAAGTTTTACCCAATAGCACACGTATTTTCCCAAAAGGAAGGAAAAAAGGGAAGGTAGTGTGGAAATATTTTCAGTATACTCAATTATACTGATTTGCAGCAAAATAAAGATCAGATTCGTTCAAAGTCCATTAAAAACTTTGGAAATAGAAAATGACACCCCTTGCACTTGTAAAATAAAACCAAACTATGTGCTGGTTAGGAAAAAAATATATTTATATATGTAGATAGATAGATATAGATATATAAGGTATTTCATGCATATTTAACAAAAAATATTTTACAAGAAATTATTTATCTGTTTTTTGAAATGTCAAGCCTATCTTTTAAACAAAATATTTCTCGTGGATTCTGAAGGCCATCAGAAGCATTGATATTCTTTCAATTGATCTAACTTGACCTATTAAAACTAACCAATTAAATCACCTAAAGGATAAAAGATTTAAAGATGTGTAGATTGGAAAAAATCAAGCAGAAGAAAATATATCATCTCCATAAATCATGAGACGGGGGAAAACTGTAAAAACAGATTTATTTAAGCTTTAGATGACTTTGGGATGAGCTTACCATAAACCTAAAATTAATAAATAAATCACATACACATTTTCAAGTGTAAGAACTGTGTGGAAGTTAGTTACATAATAATCATCTTGAACACCTTTTTAAACAAAGAAGAAACTCCCGCCTGAAGTCTGGGGGCCAAGAATGGAGGGTGCACCACCGAAGCTAATGGATACTTTTTTAATTTCTGTCCATCCTTTGATTGAGGAATAATTGGAACCCGTCCCAAAAGAAAAAGTTGAAAATGCTGGTATGTCACACTGAAGCAATTAAGATGTTTGGTTCTTAATAGAAAATTGGGAATTTAGCGCCCTGTGTAATTTCATCTAGGGTTCAGGTTTGGTTTATTTAATATTTTCTTAGCTATTTTGCTTTGAAAATTTGTCTCTTATGAAAATTTGTCTCTTTGCTGAGAGCACATCTTGGTGCCACAGGGTGTTTTCCCATTTTGGTCTAATCAATCCAGTGGACTGGACATGTGAAAACGCGCGCGCGCCCCCAACACTTTTTTCGTATTATATAGACTTTGGTTTATTTTGTACCTGCCTCTTCCAGGTTTTCTTTAAAAAAAAATATGAACAGTATTGCGTGTGTTTTACTAACATGAATTATTATTATTATTATTATTTTATATATTTATTATTTTATTTTTATTATTATTATTGCTAGATGTGGCTCCCTGTAAGTGCCCCATGATGTCCTCCACAAACAGGATTAAGAAAAAAATAAAAACAGGAAGCTCTGAAGTTGGCTTCGAAAGAAACCATCTTGAGAAATGGAGGGGCTGCATCAGAAAAGGTTAGAATTTTAGAACATGCGAAGTAGCTCATGACATCTTATTATGCAAGCAAGAACTAAAAAAAAAAACTAAAACTGAGGCTTGCACTTTTAAAAAAAATCAAAAAGCGATGTCATCTCTTACTTCCTTGCTTATAATGTCTCTTTCAGTTATTTATTCCTGTACCCTATCCTTACACCTTCCCATAATCTTCCCCAACTATAAACTCAATGTCAAGCATAACATTACTATATAATAATGTAGTCATAACCACACAATGTGTGATATTTAAAAATGTTTCATTAAAAAAAATATATATTAATCTACCATTACATTTGGCTAACAAAAAAAAAAATAAACTAGTAAAAACATTGGTTTTTGTTTGACGTTTTAAATTGTTTCAATATAATCCTTGAATATCTTCAAATGATGATGCTACAAATGGTAACTTTGTTTGGGGATGACATGTCAGTGGAAAAACCTCTAGTGAGATTGTTTAATTATTTATTCCTGTACCTTATCCCCCACTTTCCCACGGCCTTCTCCTACTACTAATGATAAAAATAGCAATGATAATTACATAAAATTATTATAACTGCAATAATGGTGATAACAATAATGATAATCATGATGATAATGACTATAATGGTAATAATCATGAAAATAGTGACAGTAATGATAATGATAATAATTATTTTCAGTCCTTTTATAATGAAATAAAGGCCAGAAGTAATAAAATCCCAAAAATCAAAAAAAAAAAAAAAAGGCGAAATCTAGCGTATTACAGCCTTTTGAGAGAAGCGTTGAAAAAAAATTTTTTTTCTTTTAAATGGTAATTATGATGATTTTCATGATGATGAAGACTTGATTATTGACAATAAGGATGATAAAAATATGATGATAATGACAATAATGATACTATCCTAATAAAAATTTTGATAATTACTGCAATTAGCAATAATTAACTGTATTCCAATAATTTGCATACTAATGGAATAGAAATAAAATATTATCATTGTCATTATAATTCTTAGTATTGTCATTATTTCTAAAAATTTTTTATTGCTATCATTTATAAATAGTTATAATGATAAAAAATTCAATAATAATTAGCATAGTAATTATAACAATAATGATGATAATGATAATCAAAGATAATGACCTATAATGATAATAATTGAAAATCATAATAATAAAGTATTGATAATAAATGATAATTTTTATTCATTCCATTCATAATGAAATAAATGCCAAAATAATAAAATCCCAAAATAAAAAAAAAAAAAAAGGCAAAAACTAGCGTATTACAGCCTTTTGAGAAACGCAAAAAAAAATTTTTTCCCCTTTTTAATGGTAATTATGAAGATTTTAACATTAATTCAGGTAATTATGATGATTTCCTTAATAAATCCTTTATTATTGACATTAATGATGAAAAAAATAATGAAAAGATAATGACAATAATAAGGATAAAATCATAATTATAATGATAATTTTATAATTTCACAATTAACTTTATTCCCAAAAATTTTCATACTAATAATGGCAATAGGAATAATAATATCATTATCATTGTCATTATGATTATTATTATTATCATTATTATTTCTAAAATTATAATTATTCATTATCATTATATAAATAGTTATAATGATAAAAATAGAATAATAATTAGCATAATAATTATTTTAACTGCAATAATGTGATATTAAAATGATAATCATGAAAAAATGACTATAATGATAATATTCTGAAAATAATGACAGTAATGGTAATAATGATGATAATAATTATTATTCAGTATTTATACTAACTAAAGGCCAAAAGTAATAAAATCCCAAAAGTCGAAAAATTTTTAAAATCTAGAGTATTTCAGCTTTCAGAGAAACGTTGGAAAACCACCTTTTTCGCTTTTTTTGGGAATTATGAGGATTTTAACATTAATTCAGGTAATTATGATGATTTTCTTGATAAATTCCTTTTTTATTTACAGTAAGGATGAAAAAAAATAAAGAAAAGATAATGACAATAATAATGATAAGATCATAATTATAAGGATAATTTTTTAATCCTTAAAAATAGCAATAATTAACTCTATTCTAATAATTTTCATACTAATAATGGCAGTAGAAATAATAATAACATCATTATCATTGTCATTATAATTATTATTGTCATTATTATTTTAAAATTATCATTTTTATTATCATTATATAAATAGTTATAATGATAAAAATAGCAATAATAATTAGCATATTATTTTAACTGCAATATTGATGATAATAATAATGATAATCTTGATGTCAATAACTATAATGAAAAAATCATGAAAATAATGACGTATTTATAATAATGATATAATGATATAATAATAACATA